>NC_088875.1:14817780-14906723 GCF_032884065.1 Artemia franciscana | reverse complement strand
TAAAAAACGAATGTATATACAGACCGGGACACCGGGATACAAATGACGACCGGGACACAGGGAATATAAATGACGACCGGGACACAGGGACACAACTACAACGGGGACACCGGGGGAAACAGGGGGATATAAATGACGACCGGGACACCGGGACAGGGAATGGTCGATTAGCAATCACCATCAACAAAGCTCAAGGGCAATCATTAGAATCATGAGGTATAGATCTGAATACAGATTGTTTTCCCTTGGACCATTATATGTTGCATGTTCAAGAGTCGGTAAACCTGACAATCTATTTATATGCAAAGACAATGGGACAGCAAAGAATGTTGTATATTCGCAAGTTTTACGTAGTTAAAACCATATATATATATATATATATATATATATATAATATATATATATATATATATATATATATATATATATATATATATAAATATATATATATATATATATATATATATATATATATATATATATATATATATATATATATATATATATTCACAGGTGGGACATAGGGACACAACTACAATGGCGCGTAACTATTATGGCGCGTAACGACTTACGCGCGCGGGGGGGGCTTGGGGGGGGCGCGAAGCGCCCCCACCAACTAGGTGTTGGGGTGGCGCGAAGCGCCACCCCAACAGCTAGTATATATATATATATATATATATATATATATATATATATATATATATATATATATATATATATATATATATATATATATATATATATATATATATATATATAATATATATATATATATATATATATATATATATGTTTTTAACTACGTAAAACTTGCGAATATACAACATTCTTTGCTGTCCCATTGTCTGTGCATATAAATAGATTGTCAGGTTTACCGACTCTTGAACATGCAACATATAATGGTCCATGGGAAAACAATCCGTATTCAGATCTATACCTTATGATTCTAATGATTGCCCTTGAGCTTTGTTGATGGGAATTGCTAATCGACCATTCCTGAGTCGCCATCGTCATTTATATATCCCCCTGTGCACCCCGGCGTCCCCTTTGTAGTTATGTCCCTGTGTCCCGGTCGTCATTTATATTCCCTGTGTCCCGGTCGTCATTTGTGTCCCGGTGTTCCAGTCTGTGATTTCTCTTTGAGTGTCCCGGGCGTCATTTATATTCCTTGTGTCCCGGTGTCCCGGTCGTCATTTATATCCCCCTGTGCCCCCCGGCGTCCCCATTGTAGTTGTATCCCTGTGTCCCGGTCGTCATTTATATTCCCTGTGTCCCGGTCGTCATTTGTATCCCGGTGTCCCGGTCTGTATATACATTCGTTTTTTAGTTTTGTTTTTCTCCTTTATTTTTTTCCTTTTTTCTTTTTTTTCTTTTTTAGTTTATTTAGATTTTTAGATTTTTTAGTTTTTTTATTAGTTTTTAGTTTTTTTTGTAGTTTTTACCATTTTTTTAGTTTTTTTAGTTTTTGTTTTTACTTATGTCCTGGTCGTCATTTATACTCCCTGTGTCCCGGTCGTTATTTGTGTCTCGGTGCTTTGTTGATTGCTAATTTATATTATATTTATATTTATATTTTTTATATTTATTAATATTTTTTTTAGTTTTCTTTTTCTCTTATTTTTCAGTTTTTTCCTTTTTTTTAGTTTTTTCTTTTTTAGTTTTTAGTTTTTTTTGTTTTTTACCTTTTTTTTAGTTTTTTAGCTTTTTTAGTATTTTTATTAGTTTTTAGTTTTTTTTTAGTTTTTGCCTTTTTTTAGTTTTTTTCAGTTTTTTTTTAGTTTTTAGTTTTTTACCTTTTTTTAGTTTTTTTTAGTTTTTTAGCTTTTTTAGTTTTTTTTCTTTTTAGTTTTTTTTGTAGTTTTTACCTTTTTTAGTTTTGTAGTTGTGTCCCTGTGTCCCGGTCGTCATTTATATTCCCTGTGTCCCGGTCGTCATTTGTATCCCGGTGTCCCGGTCTGTATATACATTCGTTTTTTAGTTTTGTTTTTCTCCTTTATTTTCTTCCTTTTTTCTTTTTTAGTTTATTTAGATTTTTAGATTTTTTAGTTTTTTTATTAGTTTTTAGTTTTTTTGTAGTTTTTACCATTTTTTTAGTTTTTTTAGTTTTTTTTTTTACTTATGTCCTGGTCGTCATTTATACTCCCTGTGTCCCGGTTGTCATTTGTGTCTCGGTGCTTTGTTGATTGCTAATTTATATTATATTTATATTTATATTTTTTATATTTATTAATATTTTTTTAGTTTTCTTTTTCTCTTATTTTTCAGTTTTTTCCTTTTTTTTTAGTTTTTTTCTTTTTTAGTTTTTAGTTTTTTTTGTTTTTTACCTTTTTTTAGTTTTTTTAGTTTTTTTAGTTTTTTAGCTTTTTTAGTATTTTTATTAGTTTTTTAGTTTTTTTTTCAGTTTTTGCCTTTTTTAGTTTTTTTAGTTTTTTTTAGTTTTTATTTTTTTACCTTTTTTTAGTTTTTTTTAGTTTTTTAGCTTTTTTAGTTTTTTTTCTTTTAGTTTTTTTTGTAGTTTTTACCTTTTTTAGTTTTTTTTCTTCTTTTGTATTAGTGTGAAATAATTCAGACGTCATATGCGGACAAACACAACGTCACTCGACAGACAGACAGACAGACATAACCCACAAACAACTTATTTTTATATATATTTATTCATATTTTTTTAGTTTTCTTTTTCTCTTTTATTTTTCAGTTTTTTCCTTTTTTTTAGTTTTTTTCTTTTTTAGTTTTTAGTTTTTTTTTAGTTTTTTACCTTTTTTTAGTTTTTTTTAGTTTTTTTTTAATTTTTTAGCTTTTTTAGTTTTTTTATTAGTTTTTATTTTTTTTGTAGTTTTTGCCTTTTTTTATTTTTTTCAGTTTTTTTTTAGTTATTAGATTTTTACCTTTTTTTTATTTTTTTTTAGTTTTTTAGCCTTTTTAGTTTTTTTTTCTTTTTAGTTTTTTTTGTAGTTTTTACCTTTTTTAGTTTTTTTTCTTCTTTGTATTAGTGTGAAATAATTCAGATGTCATATGCGGACAAACATGACGTCACCTGATCCACACACAGATCCACACACAGACAACTTATTTTTATATATATACTAGCTGTTGGGGTGGCGCTTCGCGCCACCCCAACACCTAGTTGGTGGGGGCGCTTCGCGCCCCCCCCAAGCCCCCCCGCGCGCGTAAGTCGTTACGCGCCATATTAGTTACGCGCAAATTCCGTAAGAAACTTGCAGTAATTTCCTTCCGTTTGAATTGCAATTGTTGATCGCTTAAACAAAAACCACAGTAGACAAAGAAGTACAGTAGATTAACAGAGCTATAAACAGTATAGATTAACAGAGGTAAAAACAGTATATTTTTAATTTTTTGTTTTTTATTTATTTTTTAAATTTTTTTGATTTTTTTTCTTTTATTTAATTTTTTTTTGAAGCTTCCCTTAGAACCCCCTGTCACGGAGTAACAGATTAACAGTATTGTATATTTTTATATAGAACCACGTACAAAAGCATATAATGCACGCATAAACGTGAAAAACTATTACATTAAAACCGGCCATGATATTTGTTTCCTTGAAACAGCCAGGATTGAACCTAGGCCCTAAGATTCCATCCACGGCTTCATCCACTATGCTGTTACAAGGTAATAAATTAGAATATTCATAATATACTAGCTGTTGGGGTGGCGCTTCGCGCCACCCCATCACCTAGTTGGTGGGGGCGCTTCGCGCCCCCCCCCAAGCCTCCCGCGCGTGTAAGTCGTTACGCGCCATATTAGTTACGCGCCATTGTAGTTGTGTCCCTATGTCCCACCTGTGAATATAGATATATATATATATATATATATATATATATATATATATATATATATATATATATATATATATATATATATATATATATATATATATATATATATATATATATATATATATATATATATATATATGTTTTTAACTACGTAAAACTTGCGAATATACAACATTCTTTGCTGTCCCATTGTCTGTGCATATAAATAGATTTTCAGGTTTACCGACTCTTGAACATGCAACATATAATGGTCCATGGGAAAACAATCCGTATTCAGATCTATACCTCATGATTCTAATGATTGCCCTTGAGCTTTGTTGATGGTGATTGCTAATCGACCATTCCCTGAGTCGCCATCGTCATTTATATATCCCCCTGTGCACCCCGGCGTCCCCTTTGTAGTTATGTCCCTGTGTCCCGGTCGTCATTTATATTCCCTGTGTCCCGGTCGTCATTTGTGTCCCGGTGTTCCAGTCTGTGATTTCTCTTTGAGTGTCCCGGGCGTCATTTATATTCCTTGTGTCCCGGTGTCCCGGTCGTCATTTATATCCCCCTGTGCCCCCCGGGCGTCCCCATTTTAGTTGTGTCCCTGTGTCCCGGTCGTCATTTATATTCCCTGTGTCCCGGTCGTCATTTGTATCCCGGTGTCCCGGTCTGTATATACATTCGTTTTTTAGTTTTGTTTTTCTCCTTTATTTTTTTGCTTTTTTCTTTTTTTTCTTTTTTAGTTTATTTAGATTTTTAGATTTTTTAGTTTTTTTATTAGTTTTTAGTTTTTTTGTAGTTTTTACCATTTTTTTAGTTTTTTTTAGTTTTTTGTTTTTACTTATGTCCTGGTCGTCATTTATACTCCCTGTGTCCCCGGTCGTCATTTGTGTCTCGGTGCTTTGTTGATTGCTAATTTATATTATATTTATATTTATATTTTTTATATTTATTAATATTTTTTTAGTTTTCTTTTTCTCTTATTTTTCAGTTTTTTCCTTTTTTTTAGTTTTTTCTTTTTTAGTTTTTAGTTTTTTTTGTTTTTTACCTTTTTTTAGTTTTTTTAGTTTTTTTAGTTTTTTAGCTTTTTTAGTTTTTTTTATTAGTTTTTAGTTTTTTTTTTAGTTATTAGATTTTTACCTTTTTTTAGTTTTTTTTAGTTTTTTAGCTTTTTTAGTTTTTTTTTCTTTTTAGTTTTTTTTGTAGTTTTTACCTTTTTTAGTTTTTTTCTTCTTTTGTATTAGTGTGAAATAATTCCTACGTCATATGCGGACAAACATGACGTCACCTGATCCACACACAGATCCACACACAGACAACTTATTTTTATATATATAGAAGATAAGATATGGATGTAGCCGATCTTTGAGCGGAAATGACGTCATATTCTAGAGAACCTACTGTCACTGCAATCAATACACCGCTCTTTTATTTTAAAGTAACTGAACTCGGTATCGGGGCTAAAGAGACGAAAACATATGAAGAAAAGAATTTGTTCTCTATAATTGAAATTAAAATATCTTGATTTTGCTACCCAATGTTCAAACATATTAAGGTGAATCCATACTAATGAAATTATATTATATACTAGCTGTTGGGGTGGGAAAGTCCGTAAGAAACTTGCAGTAATTTCCTTCCGTTTGAATTGCAATTGTTGATCGCTTAAACAAAAACCACAGTAGACAAAGAAGCACAGTAGATTAGCAGAGGTATAAACAGTATAGATTAACAGAGGTACAAACAGTATAGTTTTAATTTTTTGTTTTTTATTTATTTTTTTTGATTTTTTTGATTTTTTTGATTTTTTTTTCTTTTATTTAATTTTTTTTTGAAGCTACCCTTAGAACCCCCTGCCATGGGGTAACAGATTAACAGCTTAACAGTATTGTATATTTTTATATAGAACAACGTAAAAAAACAAGAAGCAAAAGCATATAATGCGCACATAAACGTGGAAAACTATTACATTAATATATATATATATATATATATATATATATATATATATATATATATTATATATATATATATATATATATATATATCTATATATATAAAAATAAGTTGTCTGTGTGTGTGTGTCGAGCGACGTCATGTTTGTGTGTCGACTGACGTCATGTTTGTCGACTGACGTCATTGTAAGGATTGAGCAGTATGCGTCATGAAGTTGTTTGTCGACTGACGTCATGTTTGTCAACTGATAAAATTACATACCGGGACACCAGAACACAAATGACGACCGGGACACAGGGAATATAAATGACGACCGGGAACCTCAAAGAGAAATTACAGACTGGGACACCCGGACACAAATCACGACCGGGACACAGGGACACAACGACAACGGGGACACCGGGGGCACAGGCGGGATATATAAATGACGACCGGGACACAGGGATTGTTCGAATAGAAATTACAGACCGGGACACAAAACGACTGGGACACCGGGACACAGAGAATATAAATGACGACCGGGGCACTAAAAGAGAAATTACAAACTGGGATACCGGGACACATATGCCGACCAGGACACAGGGAATATAAATGACGACCGGGACACAGGGACACATCATCAGAATAATGAGGTATAGATCTGAATACAGATTGTTTTTCCCATGGACAATTATATGTTGCATGTTCAAGAGTCAGTAAACCTGACAATCTATTTATATGCACAGACAATGGGACAGCAAAGAATGTTGTATATTTGCATGTTTTACGTAGTTAAAAACATATATATATATATGTATATATATATATATATATATATATATAATATATATATATATATATATATAGGTGTTGGGGTGGCGCTTCGCGCCACCCCAACACCTAGTTGGTGGGGGCGCTTCGCGCCCCCCCAAGCCCCCCCGCGCGCGTAAGTCGTTACGCGCCATAATAGTTACGCGCCATTGTAGTTGTGTCCCTATGTCCCACCTGTGAATATAGATAGATATATATATATATATATATATAAATATATATATATATATATATATATATATATATATATATATATATATATATATATATATATATATATATATATATATATATATATATATATATATATATATATAATTATATATATATATATATATATATATATATATATATATATGGTTTTAACTACGTAAAACTTGCGAATATACAACATTCTTTGCTGTCCCATTGTCTTTGCATATAAATAGATTGTCAGGTTTACCGACTCTTGAACATGCAACATATAATGGTCCATGGGAAAACAATCTGTATTTAGATCTATACCTCATGATTCTAATGATTGCCCTTGAGCTTTGTTGATGGTGATTGCTAATCGACCATTCCCTGTCCCGGTGTCCCGGTCGTCATTTATATCCCCCTGTATCCCCCGGTGTCCCCGTTGTAGTTGTGTCCCTGTGTCCCGGTCGTCATTTATATTCCCTGTGTCCCAGTCGTCATTTGTATCCCGGTGTCCCGGTCTGTATATACATTCGTTTTTTAGTTTTGTTTTTCTCCTTTATTTTTTTCCTTTTTTTTTCTTTTTTAGTTTATTTAGATTTTTAGATTTTTTAGTTTTTTTATTAGTTTTTAGTTTTTTTTCTTTTTTTTTGTAGTTTTTACCTTCTTTTTAGTTTTGTTAGTTTTTTTTTTTACTTATGTCCTGGTCGTCATTTATACTCCCTGTGTCCCGGTGCTTTGTTGATTGCTAATCGAACATTCCTTTTGTCCTGGTCGCTTTCTCTTTGAGTGTCGTCATTTATTTTTTTCTTTTTTAGTTCTTTTAGTTTTTACCTTTTTTAGTTTTTTTAGTTTTTTAGATGAAAATTTTTTTTAGTTTTTTCCTTTTTTTCTTTTTAGTTTTTTATTGGTTTTTACCTTTATTTTAGCTTATTTTTCAGTTTTTTCCTTTTTTTTTAGTTTTTTTTTTATTTTTTATTTTTTTTAGTTTTTTACCTTTTTTTAGTTTTTTTTAGTTTTTTTAGTTTTTTACTTTTTTTATTAGTTTTTAGTTTTTTTTGTAGTTTTTGCCTTTTTTTAGTTTTTTCATTTTTTTTTAGTTTTTTATTGGTTTTTACCTTTATTTTAGCTTATTTTTCAGTTTTTTCCTTTTTTTTAGTTTTTTTTAGTTTTTAGTTTTTTTAGTTTTTTACCTTTTTTAGTTTTTTTAGTTTTTTTAGTTTTTTAGCTTTTTTATTTTTTTTATTAGTTTTTAGTTTTTTTTGTAGTTTTTAATAGATTGTCAGGTTTACCGACTCTTGAAGATGCAACGCTTAATGGTCCATGGGAAAACAATCCGTATTCAGATCTATACCTCATGATTCTATTGATTGCCCTTGAGCTTTGTTGATGGTGATTGCTAATCGACCATTTCCTTTGTTGCCGTCGTCATTTATATATCTCCCTGTGCCCCCGGCGTCCCCGTTGTAGTTGTGTCCCTGTGTCCGGGTCGTCATTTATATTCCCTGTGTCCCCGTCGTCATTTGTATCCCGGTGTCCCAGTCTGTGATTTCTATTTGAGTGTCCCGGGCGTCATTTATATTCGTCAGGATATTGTAGGGCATCGTAGCATCGATGAGTTTAAGCAATTCTTGTCAACTGATTGTTTCGCCTATAAAGAATATTATCTCGAGGTAAGAACTGATCACCGACCACAACGATTGCCACTTTGTTGATAGTTGCGTATCAGGAGGCATCAATTCGATTGCTGTTTTTAAGCAGAAGCACTAAATTATTATTTTTGTGGAAAAGATATAAATATATATATATATTTTTTTTCTTTTTAGTTTTTTTGTAGTGTTTACCTTTTTAGTTTTTTTCTTCTTTTGTATTAATGCTAAAGCCAAGGTTCAAACCTGGAGCCTCTCGGACATAGAACCTGAAACATAATGCTTTACCAACTCAGCTACTTCGGCGTGAATACATTCGTTTTGAGCAGCTTCCTCGGGTGTTGTCATTGTTGTCCTGGTCGTCATTTATATTGCCTGTGTCCCGGTCGTCATTTGTGTCCCGGTATCCCAGTCTGTAAATTCTCCTTGAGTGTCCCGGTCGTTATTTATATTCCCTCTGTCCCGGTCGTCATTTGTGTCCCGGTCTGTAGTTTCTCTTTGAGTGTTTTTTCTTTTTAGTATTTTTTAGTTTTTACATTTTTTCTTTTTTCAGTTTTCTTTTTCTTCTTTATTTTTCAGCTTCACTATGAAATACATATCGCCGAACCTTTGTTTTTTTAACTAAAATCTCGTAGTCATTGATGACCTTATCCAAGTCAAGATCCCAAACCCAATCATCATCGCTATCATTTTCAGTTTCGATATGTTTTGACTCTCGCTGTCCAGGTGGATCTTCATCTAACTGCGCGGTTTTGCGTTCTTTAGCCTCAAGCCTGTTTCCTTGCTGTTCTTTTGATTCCTCGGCACGCTTTCTTTTCTGACTTTCTCTATCAGCAGCAAGTTTTTTGGCATAGACTCTTTGAGCATCTTCATCGGCTTTTGCCATTGTAAGTTCATCAGTCATTTTAAACTTAAACATTAATAGATTTCTACGTGTCATTCTAACATTGATGTTAGAAAAAAATTTTACGTACCAAGCATGCAAACACTCGACAATTTATAATAAAACTCAAAATTATAAATATCTGTTATAAGGTTTTCGAATTACTTTAATCTATTGTCAAAATATATAGAAATATTTATGCAATTACCAGTTTCTACATTTTTAGTTTCAGTTTGCTTTTAAGTTTAGTTTCATTTTTATATATATTTAAGATATAATCTGGCGTAACGGACAGACAACTTATTTTTATATATATAGAAGATATATATATATATATATATATATATATATATATATATATATATATATATAGATTTATATTTGACAATTTTATGTTCATGTAGTAAAGGCACGTTCTACTGCAGTCAAGGTAGGTCTGTCTTTTTCGAGATTTCAAATTTTTGGGAAGTCCGTAAGAAACTTGCAGTAATTTCCTTCCGTTTGAATTGCAATTGTTGATCGCTTAAACAAAAACCACAGTAGACAAAGAAGTACAGTAGATTAACAGAGGTATAAACAGTATAGATTAACAGAGGTACAAACAGTATATTTTTAAATTTTTTGTTTTTTATTTATTTTTTAGGATTTTTTTCATTTTTTTTTTTATTTAATTTTTTTTTTGAAAATACCCTTAGAACCCCCTGCCACGGGGTAACAGATTAACAGATTAACAGAATTGTATATTATTATATAGAACAACGTAAAAAAACAACAAGCAAAAGCATATAATGCGCACATAAACGTGGAAAACTATTACATTAAAGGCGGCGATGGAATAATTGTTTCCTTGAAACAGCCGGCATTGAACCTAGGCCCTAAGAATTCCAGCCACGGCTTCATCCACTATGCTTTTACAAGGAAATTAGAATATTCATAATATATAAGATATGGATGTAGCCGATCTTTGAGCGGAAATGACGTCATAAACTAGAGAACCTACTGTCACTGCAATCAATGCACCGCTCTTTTATTTTAAAGTAACTGAACTCGGTATCGGGGCTAAAGAGACGAAAACATATGAAGAAAAGAACTTGTTCTTTATAATTGAAATTAAAATATCTTGAAGTTGCTACCCAATGTTCAAACATATTAAGATGAATCCATACTAGATGAAATTATATTATATATATATATATATATATATATATATATATATATATATATATATATATATATATATATATATATATCCTACCTGACCCCTGCCACGTGTTACTGGGGCGCGAAGCGCCACACGTGCAGTGTCTACTAGCCAACACCCCCCACCCCCTAGGCCGCCTCAACCTCTAAATCCCGCAACATCCACCCCTAAACTTCCCCGACCCCCCAACCACTAAATCCCCCCGCCCCATTAGCCCCCTTTAAACCAACCCCCTCTCCTCCCACCCCCCGAAATAAAAATTATTTTTCTTTTTTTTTTGGTTTAGTAAAACTTGCGGATATACAACATTCTTCGCTGTCCCATTGTCTGTGCATATAAATAGATTGTCAGGTTTACCGTTGTTAATACAGTTATAAAAATGTACTGTTTGTCTGTTACACTATTGAAAATAAAAAAAAGGGAGAAAACTAAAAAACAGAATAAAATAGAAGAAAAATAAAAAAAACTAAAAAAAGAAGAAAAAAAGCAAAAAAAGCAAAAAAAAAACTAAAAAAAGAAAATAAGAAAAAAGAAAAAAAGTTCAAATATGGGCACTATTAGGGCGCTTCTACTATATTTCAACAGTTCTGGGGGTATGCCATCGTTGCCGGCTGCCTTTCCGTTTTTCAAAGGCTTTAGAGCCCTTTTACTTCACTCAGCAAGAGAGATCCGGAATATATTCCAAGATCGAACTATGTTTCTTCAGGGATATTTAAAGAGGTTGTGGGAAGCACCTGATTTAATACCTCGCTGAAATGCTCTGTCCAGCATCGGATTATGTCATTCGCCTGGGTTTATAAGATCCCTTCTTTGTTTTCAACTTGGGTCGAAGAAGCCTTCGAAATACCCGCAAGCTCCTTGGTTATAGCGTACACAGTACGACTATCTCCCCGCGTGGCGGTTACTTTCAGCCTGATCAGCCATAGTTTCGAGGTACACCCTCTTATCATTCCTTGTTTATTGAGACGCTTATACTGCGCTTTTAGATCATCTAGATATTCTCTAGTGCATGTCGTATTATGCTCAATTATCTACGAGAATTTTGACTTCTGCCCTTTGATCAATGATATCCCAGATACTTTCAGATATCCACTGCTCAGGCGGCACAACTTCTTGTGCCGCCTCTTTCAGGGATTCGACGATCTTTTCCCATTGATTATCAATTGACAACTCGTCCCTTAGTACGGAAAACTTATTTAACAAAGTAGATGTATACTCTTGTATTGCATATGGGTCCAGTAGTTTTCTCACATTAAATGTTTTTACTCACCGCTAGGGCTTTATGACAGTTTTTAGTCATAATCTGATAGAGTTCTGAATTACATATTCATTCCTTTCTTCTTTATTTATATACGTATACAGAATCCAGAAAAATATAATTTAATACGATTGTTCCACTGCAATTCCAAAAGAAGATAGGATAGGATATACAATCAACATAGTTGGGAATACAGCAGATAACAATTTCCGTCAAAAGTTTATCGTTGAAAGACCGTCTTCCCTACTTTGCCTTTTTTATATAATAAAAAAGAAAAAAACCTAAAAAAAATAAATAAAGGTAAAAAACTAAAAAAAGCTAAAAAAACTAAAAAAAAAATAAAAAACTAAAAAATAAAATATGTATATATATCTCCTCTCCTCCCATCCCCCAAATTAAAAATTATTTTTTCTTTTTTTTTGGTTTAGTAAAACTTGCGGATATACAACATTCTTCGCTGTCCCATTGTCTGTGCATATAAATAGATTGTCAGGTTTACCGTTGTTAATACAGTTATAAAAATGTACTGTCTGTCTGTTACACTATCTAAAATAAAAAAAGGGAGAAAACTAAAAAACAGAATAAAATAGAAGAAAAATTAAAAAAACTAAAAAAAGAAGCTAAAAAACTAAAAGAAAAGAAAAAAAAAATTAAAAAAGAAAAATTAGAAAAAGAAAAAAACTTAATAAAGAAAAAAACCTAAAAAGAAAAAAAATAAAAAGAAAAAACTAAATAAAGAAGAAAAAACTAAATACAAATTAGAAAAAGAAGAAAAATACAAATTAAAAAAAAGAAGAAACTAAAAAAAAGAAAAACTAAAATAACAGAAAAACTGAAAAAACATCGAAAATCTAAAAAAAGAAAAAAACTAAAAAGAAAAAAAGAAAAACTAAGACTAAAAAATAAAAAAATTAAAAAAAGAAAAAAGAAAAAAATGAAAAAAAAATAAAGAACAAAAAAAATAAAAATAAAAAAAGAATAAAAAAATAAATAAGACAAAAGCTAAAGAAAAAGAAAGAACATAAATTTGTCAAACTTGTCAAACGCGATCACGATCAATCACATATCTAGGACTTGTGTTTGTTTTTCCCTCCAAGTTTCATCCCGATCCCTCCACTCTAAGCGTTTTCCAAGATTTTCGGTCCCCCCCCCCCCCTGACTCCCTCCAAAGTCACCAGATCCGGTTGGGATTCAAAATAAGAGCTCTGAAACAAGATATCTTTCCAAATATCAAATTTCTTTAAGATCCGATCACTCCTTCGTAAGTTAAAAATAACCCATTTTTTTAATATTTCAGAATTAACCCCCCTTCCCCCAACTCCCCAAAAGAGAGCAGAACCTTTCCGCTTATATCAATCACGTATCTAGGATTTGTGCTTATTTTTCCCACCAAGTTTCATCCCGATCCCTCAACTCTAAGCGTTATCCAAGATTTTAGGTTCCTCCCCCCAGCTAACTCCCCCCAATGTCACCAGATCCGGTCGGGATTGAAAATAAGAGCTCTGAGACACAATATCTTTCCAAACAACAAATTTCATTAAGATCCAATCACCCGTTCGTAAGTTACAAATACCTCATTTTTTCGATTTAACCGTCCCCCCACTCCCACCCAGACGGTCGAATCGGAGAAACGACAATTTTAGTTTAATCTGGTCTGGTTCCTGATACGCCTGCCAAATTTCACCGTCCTAGCTTACCTGCAAGTGTCTAAAGTAGCAAAACCGGGACAGACAGACCGACAGAATTTGCGATCGCTATATGTCACTTGGTGGATACTAAGTGCCATAAAAACTGGTAATTGCAAAACTATTTGAATATATTTTGACAAGGGAATAAAGCAATTCAAAAACTTTAAAAAAGAAAACCAAAAGTTTGAAGCTTAGTAGTAATTGTTGTTAGAAATTGGACTTTATTGTTAAAAATTAGACTTGATCTTGATCGGTCACTAATCCTACAATGGGACAAAAAAGATCACAACAGGAGGAACTGTTGTGATCTTTGTGTTGCTCTGGTGTTCTTGCAACATTTCCAAAGCATCTGGGATGGGTAAAGTATTGCAGCAATGCAAACTCATTGTTGAATTCGCTGGACTCCCAAGATTTCGACCGCACGTGCTACAACTAAAAATAGGCTTACCAATAATCCTGTTGCGAAATGTTAACCCGCCAAAGCTTTCCAACGGTACGCGACTTGCTGTAAAAAAAGGATTGTCGCGTCTATTACGTTTTCAAATTTCTATCTAAATTACATTCCCTTTTCTATGTTACATCAAGTTACTGCCAAATATTCCTATTTCATTTTATCCTTAGAAACGTTTATTTTTCTCATTTCCCGAGGAATCCTCGTGATTTTACACGAGGTTTGTAATTTTTTTCCGAGGCAATCTGAGTAATCCTGATCATTATTATTTTACTCTTAGTGTTATTTAGTAAAACTGTTCCAGAAATGGAGGTTTATTTTTAATCCTGAACCGTTTAATCGGTTCCTTCATGAAATGCTTATCAAACGGGCCAATGACATTTCATTCGTATAGAATGTCGCCTGGTCTTTCGTTACCAATCATCATTTCGAAAGTTATCCTTAAGAAATGTCTTAAAATATCTAGTGTATTGTGCTCTTCTTTTTATTGGTACTGCTTCTCTACCGTACACGGTACATGGTACCATGGTACATGGTACATACCATGTATGTACCATGGTACATGGTACGTACATGTTAGTTTCGAATGTCAAAGTTTTGCACTCATATTGGTCATTTTGCTCCTCCGTCAGTTTGGGTGGAATAAATTAATGACTGAGTGTCGAAAAACTGTTCAAAAGTGTCCATACTGACCAAATGATTGTGTGACTATCTTTAAAGAAAGGAGGAATAGAATTTGCTTGCACTTTGCTAAGTCTGTAATTTCGAGTATCAGTACCGAAGATATTTCCTTGATTTTCATAACCCCAGTTGATCCTATCTCCCCCACTTAGCCCCTGCAGCAGCCCCATCTTACTTGTCAATTCGTACAGTTACCTAAAGGTTTCGAAATAGTTTCGTACTCTTTAGCACTTTGATAATTATTAATGTCGGTTTTGGACCAAATTAAATAAAAAAACAAGTTTTTTTAAATGAAAGTAAGGAGCGACATGAAAACTTAAAACGAACAGAAATTACTCCTTATATGAAAGGGGCTTTTCCTCTTCAATGCCCCGCTCTTTACGCTAAAGTTTGACTCTTTCTCATAACTCTACTTCTTAAAACAGTAAAAAAAAAGTATAAACAGTATGACTCTTTCTCTCAACTCTTCTTTTTAAAACAGTGAAAAACTTTAGTATAAAGAGCGGGGCGTTGATGAGGAAGCAGCCCCTTTCATATAAATAATGTAAATAATGACGAAGACCACAATGCCTTTCCATAATACAACAACAAAAGAGAGAATAATGAGGACTTTTTTTTCCCAAGACAGTGAACCAACAAAACCTATTTGAATATTTCGGCCCTATATCTAAGGGCCGTCTTCAGCAAAGAAAATAAAAACAATAAAACACTTACAATATAAGTTCTCAGTTAAAAATCTATTTTTTTTTAATAGTCTTTCCAAAAAAAAAGGATTTTTAACTTAGAACTTTTATTGTAAGTGTTTTATTGTTTTTTATTTTCTTTGCTGAAGACGGCCCTTAGATATAGGGCCGAAATATTCAAATAGGTTTTGTTGGTTCACTGTCTTGGGAAAAAAAGTCCTGATTATTCTCTCTTTTGTTGCCCTTTTATATACGAAGTAATTTCTGTTCGTTTTAAGTTTTAATGTCGCTCCTTACTTTCAGTTAAAAAGAACTTGTTTTTTTATTTAATTTCTGAACGTTTTTGAATCAATGCATGTTTTGATTTTGGCTCTCCGCAGAGGAATAATTAAAACGAAATTTGCATATTTTTTTTTTTGGCTAAATGGCTTTCTCATAGTTTTGATCGAATGATTTTGAGAAAAAAGGAGTGGGGGAGGAAGCCTAATTGCCCTCCGATTTTTGGTTACTTAAAAAGGCAACTCGAACTTTTAATTTTTTACGAATGTTTTTATTAGTAAAAGATATAGGTAACTTATAAATTTACTTATGTAACGAATTT
The DNA here is from genome assembly GCF_032884065.1 of Artemia franciscana. Lineage (NCBI taxonomy): Eukaryota > Metazoa > Arthropoda > Branchiopoda > Anostraca > Artemiidae > Artemia > Artemia franciscana. The sequence goes on along the minus strand of NC_088875.1, from coordinate 14,890,909 downwards.
TTGTATTCTCATGTTTTTATTACGTATATGAGGGGGTTCACCCCCTTGTCAGTACCTCCCTCTTTACACTAAAGCTTAAATTTTGTCCCAATTCATTAAGAATGACCCCTGAATCACAAAAGCCGTAGAATAAATAGTTGAAATTACTAAAAATACTTCAGCGTAAAGAGCGAGGTATTAGGAGGAGGTGAACCCCTCATATGTGTAATAATTTATGTTCGTTTTAAGTTTTAATGCTGCTCCTTACTTCCAGTTGAAAAAACTTGTTCATATTTATTTTTTCATTGTTTTTTTAAATAATGCTAGAAAATCCTGCGCTCCCTTCAAGGAAATTTTCTTCCCCCATGACATATTCCTCGATGGAAAGTTCCCCCAACATATCCCCCTCTTCTCAACCCCTCCCCCCACCAAACAATCCCCCTGAAAACATCTGTACACTTCCCAGTAACCATTACTTTATGTAAGCACTGGTCAAAGTTTGTAACTTGTAGCCCCTCCTACGGGGACTGTGGGGGAGTAAGTAGTCCCCAAAGACATAGTTATAAGGTTTTTCGACTACGCAGAATAAAATGGCTATCTCAGAATTTTGATTCGTTGACTTTGGGAAAATAATTAGCGTGGGAGGGGGCCAATGTGACCTCCAATTTTTTTGGTCACTTAAAAAGGGCACTAGAACTTTTCATTTCCGATAGAATGATTCCATTTGCAATATTCTAAGGACCACTCGGTCGATACGATCACCCCTGGGGAAAAAAACAACAAACAGATAAACACGCATCCGTGATCTGTCTTGTGGCAAAAAAAAACAACAAAATTCCACATTTTTGTAGATAGGAGCTAGAAATCTCTAAATTATGGTTCTCTGATACGCTGAATCTGATGGTGTGATTTTCGTTAAGATTATATGACTTTAAGGGGGTGTTTCCCCCCTATTTTCTGAAATAAAGCAAATTTTCTCAGGCTCGTAACTTTTGATGGGTAAGACTAAACTTGATGAAACTTATATATCTAACATCAGCATTAAAATGCGATTCTTTGATGTAGCTATTGGTATCAAAATTCCATTTTTTAGAGTTTTGGTTACTATTGAGCCGGGTCGCTCCTTACTACAGTTCGTTACCACGAACTGTTTGAAACACAGGTCAAAGTTTGTAACTTGCAACCCCTCCCACGGGGACTGCGGGGGAGTAAGTCGTCCCCAAAGACATCATTATTAAGGTTTTCGACTATGGTGAATAAAATGGCGATCTCAGAATTTTGTTCTGGTGACTTTGGGGAAAAAATGAGCGTGGGAGGGGGTCTAGGTGCCCTCCAATTTTTTGGTCACTTAAAAGGGAACTAGAACTTTTAATTTTCGTTAGAATGAGCCCTCTTGCGACATTCTAGGACCACTGGGTTGATACGATCACCCCTGGAAAAAAAAAAAACAAACAAACAAAAACAAATGAACACGTATCCGTGATTTGTCTTCTGGCAAAAAATGCGAAATTCCACATTTTTGTAGATAGGAGCTTGAAACTTCTACAATGAGGTTCTCTGATGCGCTGAATGTGATGGTGTGATTTTCATTAAGTTTGTATGACTTTTCAGGGGGGTTCCCCCTATTTTCTAGAATGAGGCAAATTTTCTCAGGCTCGTAACTTTCGATAGGTCAGACTAATCTTGATGAAAGTTATATATTTTAAATCAGCATTGAAATTCGATATTTTATGTAACTATTGGTATCGAAATTTCATTTTTAGAGTTTCGGTTACTATTGAGCCGGGTCGCTCCTTACTACAGTTCGTTACCACGAACTTTTTGATAAGGCTCCTCTGTCTGCTTTTTATTTGTTGGTGTAACGTTACAATACTTGCGCGCCTATATAAGTGAACTTCACTATATAGTGAAGAGAGACATAAGGAAATGCGCGTTATATAGCTGAATACTACTCGGATGAAATTTTACTCTATGATGAATAACACAATCATCTCAGGCTGCAATTTTGAAAATAAATAGCGGTACTTAGTGTTCACTACTCCCACAATACCTTCAAAAAGTACCTGACACCCCGTGGCAGGGGGTACTAAGGGTAGCTTCATAAGCCTTATGCAATTAAGCGATTTGCTACTTAGAGACGAGTAACTGGTACTGACACCCCACGTGTTGCTGGGGTAACAGTTACTTCAAAATGGCGCTGCGCGCCCAAGCAACACGTGGGATGTCAGTGCCAGTTACTCGTCTCTAAGTAGCAAATCGATTAATTGCATAAGGCTTATGAAGTTACCCTTAGTACCCCCTGCCACGGGGTGTCAGGCAGTTTTTGGAGGTATTGTGGGAGCAGTGAACGCTAAATATTTATTTTTGAATTTGCAGCCTGATATGATTGTGTTATTCATCGTCGAGTAAAATTTCATCCGAGCAGTTTTCTGCTATGTAACGCGCATTTTCTAATGCCTCTCTTTATATATATATATATATATATATATATATATATATATATATCTTCTATATATATAAAAATAAGTTGTCTGTCTGTGGATGGATGGATGGATGTGTCAGGTGACGTCACCTGAAAAAACTGGATCAGGTGACGTCAAAACTGAAAAAACTAAAAAAAGGCAAAAACTACAAAAAAAACTAAAAACTAATAAAAAAAATAAAAAAGCTAAAAAACTAAAAAAACTATAAAGGTAAAAACCAATAAAAAACTAAAAAAAAAAACTGAAAAAACTAAATAAAGGCAAAAACTACAAAAAAAAACTAAAAACTAATAAAAAAAGTAAAAAAGCTAAAAAACTAAAAAAACTAAAAAAACTAAAAAAAGGTAAAAAACTAAAAAAAATAAAAAATAAAAAAAAACTAAAAAAAAGGAAAAAACTGAAAAATAAGCTAAAATAAAGGTAAAAACCAATAAAAAACTAAAAAAAAAAGGAAAAAACTAATAAATGACGACACTCAAAGAGAAAGCGACCAGGACAAAAGGAATGTTCGATTAGCAATCAACAAAGCACCGGGACACAGGGAGTATAAATGACGACCAGGACATAAGTAAAAAAAAAAAAACTATCTATATATATAAAAATAAGTTGTCTGTGGATCTGTGGATCGTGGATCAGGTGACGTCACCTGAAAAAACTGGATCAGGTGACGTCAAAACTGAAAAAACTAAAAAAAGGCAAAAACTACAAAAAAAACTAAAAACTAATAAAAAAAATAAAAAAGCTAAAAAACTAAAAAAACTAAAAAAAGGCAAAAACTACAAAAAAAACTAAAAACTAATAAAAAAGCTAAAAAACTAAAAAAACTAAAAAAAAGGCAAAAACTACAAAAAAACTAAAAACTAATAAAAAAAATAAAAAAGCTAAAAAACTAAAAAAACTAAAAAAACTAAAAAAAGGTAAAAAACTAAAAAAACTAAAAACTAAAAAAAAACTAAAAAAGGTAAAAACTAAAAGAACTAAAAAAGAAAAAAATAAATGACGACACTCAAAGAGAAAGCGACCAGGACAAAAGGAATGTTCGATTAGCAATCAACAAAGCACCGGGACACAGGGAGTATAAATGACGACCAGGACACAAGTAAAAAAAAAATTAACAAAACTAAAAAGAAGGTAAAAACTACAAAAAAACTAAAAAGAAAAAAAAACTAAAAACTAATAAAAAAACTAAAAAATCTAAAAATCTAAATAAACTAAAAAAGAAAAAAAAAGGAAAAAAATAAAGGAGAAAAACAAAACTAAAAAACGAATGTATATACAGACCGGTACACCGGGATACAAATGACGACCGGGACACAGGGAATATAAATAACGACCGGGACACAGGGACACAACTACAACGGGGACACCGGGGGAAACAGGGGGATATAAATGACGACCGGGACAAAAAAACTAAAAAGAAATAAAAACTAAAAACTAATAAAAAAAACTAAAAAATCTAAAAATCTAAATAAGCTAAAAAAGAAAAAAAAGGAAAAAAATAAAGGAGAAAAACAAAACTAAAAAACGAATGTATATACAGACCGGGACACCGGGATACAAATGATGACCGGGACCCGGGACACAGGGAATATAAATGACGACCGGGACACAGGGACACAACTACAACGGGGACACCGGGGGAAACAGGGGGATGTAAATGACGACCGGGACACCGGGACAGGGAATGGTCGATTAGCAATCACCATCAACAAAGCTCAAGGGCAATCATTAGAATCATGAGGTATAGATCTGAATACAGATTGTTTTCCCATGGACCATTATATGTTGCATGTTCAAGAGTCGGTAAACCTGACAATCTATTTATATGCAAAGACAATGGGACAGCAAAGAATGTTGTATATTCGCAAGTTTTACGTAGTTAAAACCATATATATATATATATATATCTATATTCACAGGTGGGACATAGGGACACAACTACAATGGCGCGTAACTATTATGGCGCGTAACGACTTACGCGCGCGGGGGGGCTTGGGGGGGGGCGCGAAGCGCCCCCACCAACTAGGTGTTGGGGTGGCGCGAAGCGCCACCCCAACAGCTAGTATATATATATATATATATATATATATATATATATATATATATATATACGGTATTTAACCGTTAGATCATTTATATGTTTATATTATATATTTATATTAGATCATTATATATTATGGTTAGAAAAAGAAATGCGAATATGCAAGGTGCTAATTTTTAAGCTGCGTAAAACTTGCGGATATACAACATTCTTCGTTGTCCCATTGTCTGTGCATATAAGTAGATTGTCAGGTTTGCTGACTCTTGAACATGCGACATTTAATTGTCCATGGGAAAAGCAATCATTATTCAGATCTATACACAGACACAGATCTATACATCATCTCCTCATGGGCCTAGTCAAATATATCTGGGGATATGTGAATAATATAACGATTGAACTTGGTCTCAGGCTAGACTTAAAAGCGGATTTACAAATGTTATAACACACAAAATAGTGGATTAGAGTATTGGCATTGTCTTACAATAAACTAAAATCGGTGGCAGAGAAAAAAAAGAAGGAAAAACCAAATTGTTACTGCCGCAGAACAATTAACCTATCTTAACTCTCCAGATAGAATACAAAAAATATCTTTGCTATGAAATCAATTTTAAGTTACGGTATAAATTTAGAATTTTTAACATTCTACATCACTTAATATTGAGCACAAAATCGAAAATTAATCCATAATTAAAATTAAAAGTAATCCATAATTGCCTGTATGAAGGATAAAAATAACTCCTCGGTTGATGTGGAGAGCTTTCTAGAAAAAGCGAAAGGCTTAGGCTTAAAGACTTTTGTCCGGTCACATGACCCCCCCCTCAAGCCCCCATAGGGCTCTAGAGAGGGAGTTTTTCGTTTAATGCTGAGAGAACTTCTTTGTGTTTAGTTAAAGTAACAGATTTTAAATTTCAGGCATATCTGGATTCTGTCAAGCAATCAATAGTTCTCCTTACTGTAGCCAAGGTTTGTAAGATTTTAATATTTTATTTTTACTTTACTTTACTTTCAATAATTATTGACTCAAGATGTGATATGAGTATACTCAACGGTAGTTTTTCTATAAAATCTATTCCTGTGAAAAATATATTACTGTTGCTGATAGCCGGTTTCCATCTACATTTGATTAAATTTTGTTTGTTTCAGTTTTTAAAATTAATTATTTTTGTTTGACATACTTACATACATTATTACGGGCCACTACAGAGTGAAAAATGATAAAGTACGCCTTCTATATTTTTCTAAGATTTTAGCAATAAGATGCACTTGATATCTTGATAGACTGTATATTTGGTCTTTGTTAACATAAAAAAAAATAACGGAAAGAAAAAAAAATATTTTGACCTTTCAATAATTAATAATTATCTGTTGAGGCAGTTTTGCCAAATTCATGCTAAAATGAATTTAAGACATACTTCAATTTCAAATAAATAAGCAAATCTCCAAAGATAGTTATGTATCCTGAAGCAAGCGATTGATATATTAATGTTATGACCGAAAATTCAGCCTTTTTTATTTTTTTGTCTATGTATTTGATAGATGTAGTTAAAACTCCGCCTGTCATTGTCATGGATAATGCCATCCTGTCTCAAGCCAGGATGAAGGAGGAGGGTTGGGCGACAGGTTTGCTACCTGTCCCTGTAAAAAAGCCCCAGCAACGGAAACGTCGATAAATACCTCGGATGAATTATCTTCCCCCCTGATAACGAACCCAGCACGCCCCCGGACACGATTATTGACTGCGAAACAACCAACAAAATCGGCTTCTGGAACGTGAGAACTATGAGTCGAGTTATCAAAAACTGAGCAAGTTCTCAGAGTAATGAAGCAATATAATATTGACATACTGCCCCTAAGCGAAATACATTGGAAAGGTGTAGGCCAAGAAACACTAGATCATGGATATGTACTGTTGTATAGCGGAGAGGACAACTATCATCAGGCAGGTGTAGGAGGCAGATATCCCCTGCAGCATACCGAACAATGCTGAAATGGACTCCAATAAACGAAAGGATCTTGTTTGCACGATTTGCTACAACACACACTAAGCTTTCTGTCATTGTATGCTACGCTCCTACCAATGAGGCGGATGATGGTGTTAAAGATAGATTCTATGAAACCTTGCAAGCTGTCACCAAAGACATCCCCAAACATGATGTTCTATGTGTTGTTGGTGATCTGAATGCCAAAGTAGGAGCCGATCGCAAGTACTGTCCGGAAGTCCTAGGACCGTATGGACTTGGCCAGATTAACGAAAATGGTGCATTACTAGTAGACTTCGCGCTAAGTAATGACCTTGTCGTTGATGGGACACTCTTTGAGCATAAAAATGTGTACAAGTACATATGGACATCTCCAGACGGTTCAACGCGAAACCAGATTGACCATTTCCTGATCGCCAGAAGGTGGCGTACAAGCCTGTTAGACGTGCGTGAGTATAGAGGAGCTGACGCCCAGTCGGATCACATGCTCATGATCGCCCACATACAGATCAAACTACGTGCCCAAAAGAAGACACAGCAAGATCTGAAGAAACTGTACGACACGGACAAGCTACAGGATCAAAAAATCCGCAGAGATTTCTGTATCTGTTTATGGAACAAAATTTGATGCCTTGGCTGTTGAGGCAAATGACTCAGAAAGCGTCGAAGAGAAATGGAAGAAAATAAAAAGTGCATACATGACGATTGCCGAAGAAAAGCTAGGTTTCCGAAAGAAACCAAAGGAAAGGTGGATCTCTGACACAACATGGAAACTGATTGACGAACGAAAGGCACTTAAGCAAGCAATGCTCATAGACTCTACAAGGTGTTCAGAGCTGGAAACAAAACAATTATACAAAGAAAAAGATAAAGAGGTAAAAAAGAGTGCAAGAAAGGACAAGAGACAGTTCCTTGAAAAGAAAGCAGCTTTAGCTGAAGAAGCTGCTAGGAAGGGTGACTCCAAGACTGTCTACCGATTGACAAATGAGATGGTAGGAAAGCAATGCAGCCGAATCACCTTTGTCAAGGACGAAAATGGATCAATTATATCTGATCCAGAAAAAAATTGACGAGAGATGGGCTTGCCATTTCGAAAAACTTCTGAACAGACCGAGAACTTGTGACCAAGCAAACGTACCTGATATCCCTTTTATGTATTTAGACATCAATACAGATCCTCCGAGTGCTGAGGAGATCATGCATGCAGCAAAGAAGTTAAAAAATGGACTAGCCTCGGGTATTGATGGCATTTCAGCAGAAATGCTGAAGTACTCAATTAGTACCTGCATATCCATTTGGCTTTCTCTCTTCATCAAAATATGGACCTTAGGGAAGGTCCTAAGAGATTGGAGCAGAGGCATTATAGTCAAAATTTTCAAAAAGGGAGACTTGATGAACTGCCATAACTGGAGAGGCATCAATCTTCTCCCTGTCTCATCCAAACTATTAGCCTCCGTTATTTCGCAGCGTCTGCGGAAAGCACTAGACGCAACTCTACGAGAAGAGCAGCATGGTTTCAGAACTGGGAGATCCTGTTCTGATCTAATATTTGTACTGAGAATGCAAAAGAATGGAACAAGAAGCTCTACCTCCTATTCATTGACTTTGAAAAGGCATTTGACTCATTTGACAGAGATTGCTTTTGGAGAGTTTTGAAACACTACGGAATTCCCGAGAAAATAGTATGCGATTATAGCGCTTTATTAAGAATCGGAATGTTGCGTAAAGACCGAAAATGGTACAACCAGATTTTTCAAGATCATGTCTGGTGTTCGTCAAGGATGTGTACTTTCCCCCATGCTCTTTATAAATATAATGGATTATGCCCTGAGATTCGCATCGGGCTACGGGGTAAAGGTAAGCAACAAGCAGCTGTTCGATCTGGACTTCGTGGACGACATTGTCCTTCTCGAAGAGTCTAAATAACGGTTGCCGCAGCTACTTGACACTATTACCGAGAATGCAGAAAATGTCGGGCTAAAGATAAACATTGACAAATCGAAGAGCATGGCCATCACAACCTCGCCACTTGTTCTCCATTGCAAAAACAAGGATCTAGAACAAGTCCAGGAGTTCAAGTACCTGGGTAGCTGGATTGATTGTGATGGAGAGATCTCGACCGAGATTAAACGTAGAATTGGACAAGCTACAGGTGCCTTCAATAGATTGAAGCCTATTTGGAGAAGTAATATATATTCAATGCGACTGAAGCTTCGACTCTTCAACAGCAATGTACTCTCGATTCTCCTTTACGCAAGTGAATGTTGGAAAATAAACACCCAGCTTGAAAAAAGGATCCTTGCATTTGAAAATATGAGCCTCAGAAGAATGTTGAATACAAGCTGGCAACAAAAAATTACAAATGCAGAAATACACAGAAAAACATGTCAACCTCCAGTCATTGAGTTGCTGAAAAGAAGGCGGTGGACATACCTTGGACACGTTCTTCGTATGGAAGAGAGCCGCCTTCCTCGAAGAACCTATGAATGGAAGCCAGACGGTAGAAGAAAGAGAGGCCGCCTCAAAAATACATTGAGACGAACACATGACCGAGATCTGAGGATGGCCGGCACCTCACTAATACCTGAATGGGAAGACGTCAGCGCTGCAGCAGCAATGCGAGACGAATGGAGAGGCTTTGTCGACGCCCTCTGCACCACCGATGGCTCTGTAGGAACTAAGGTCTAAGGTAAGTTAATTTGGCATCTGAACGAATCTTGTCTATCCGTATTTAAACCACCGGTAATAGGATCCAATCAGTGTTTTATTTCTTCAAACTTCAGTTTTTTTTTTTTTTTGTAAAGTCTTATTTAGTTCTATGAAGGTCAGAGAGAAATGAAACTTCATTGACTCTTTGGTGGTAGGCGCAACCGTATAATTATAATAGTTTTTTCTTCTTTTTTTTTCTAAAGAGCAGAACTAGTGAAATATAAATCAGTATGCGTTTTCATGATTCAGGAAAGGTTGTTACCTATTCTTTGTCATTAAAATAGATAAGGTGCTGTCTGGTTGAGGTCTTTAAAGATTTAGCTGTGACAGATGTCCGGAGGAGTTTTCACTTTGGACGCTTAATTTTATCACTTCCCTTTTGTTTTGCTTACTGTGAAATCAAGCTTAAAATGAACAAAAATTTGTACAAACAAGAGTTTGGGTTTTGCTTCCTTCTCTCACTGTAGAAGTCTTAAACCTACTGCGTCATTGGCGCTCTACTGAAAACTATATGTGCCTTTGAATAGCCTTGGAAAGTGCTGTAATAACTGGAAAGTAAAATTTTTAATACGATTCGTTTTCAGTGAAGCCCCTGACGTTATAGGCTTTCCAAACCTTTGTTTGGTGTGAAACTATATTTATATTAAATGGTCTTGGAAAGAACTAATAGAATTATATTTAATATTTCATAAATAACGATACTTACTGAAAATTACTGAAAGCTCATCTGTTTAAAATTTAATGTTACTGTAATTTTTATGTTTATTTTCAATGCTGTAATAAATACTACTACTACTACTACTACTAACTCACTGCAGCACCAAGCCGCCTGAGGCCAACACAGCTACGCACGCTCCTCCTCCAACCTAATCTATTCAAAGCCTCCCTCTTCACCCTCCCAGGAAGTTCCCATTTCCTTTAAATCTTTATTTATGACATCCTCCCAATCCAGACAAAGACGACCTGCTTTCCGTGTAGCCCCAGACGGTTGGCCAAAAAGGACAATCTTCGGTAATCTGTCATCCTTCATCCGTAGAACGTGGCCTAGCCATCTCAACGTTTCTTTCATTATAGCCCTAGAAAGCGGGATTGAACCACATTTTTCGTACAACCTACTGTTTGAAATACGGTCAGTCAGCCAGGTACCCAGAACAATCTGTTGCCAATTTCTCTGGAAAACATCAAGTAAATTTTCATCTGCTTTCCGGAGCGCCCATGCTTCAGAGCCATATTTGACCACTGTCATCACTGTAGCTTCCAATATTCTAATCTTGGTTTGCAGACTTGTCTTTCTATTCTTCCAATTTTTTTTTTAACTGTAAAAATACCCTGAGCCTTACCTATTCTACTTTTAACATCTTCACTGCTCCAACCATCTTTACTAATAATACTACCAAGGCAAGTGAAGCTCCCAACCTGATCAATCTTTTCGTTACCTAATGTCACCTGTTCATCTTCACTTATTCCTAGCTTTAGTGACTTAGTCTTCTTAAAATTAATTTTCAAGCCTATTTTAGCACCCTGAACTCACAAAACCTCTAAAAATTTATTCATATTGCTCACACTTTCATCTAATATGCTTAAATCATCAGCATAATCTAAGTCCAGGAGCGTTTTTACTCCCCATTTGGTTCCGTGGTCTCCAATTGCCTTTCCTGTGCTCCTTAAGACGAAGTCCATCAAAATGATTCATATAAAGTGGAATAGAACACAACCCTGCTTAACTCCTGATTTAATACAAAACCAGTTGCTAACCTCATTTCCTACCTTAACCACTGCAGTATTATTCCCGTACATAGCATAAATCACTTTAATGTATTTTTCTGGTATACCATATAAGGATAAGATCTTTGCTAACGCTCTTTTATCAACAGAATCGAAAGCTTGCTCATAATCGATAAAACTGAGGACCAAAGGTGTTTGACAACGAAGGGACTTCTCAATTATTACCTAAGAGTGAAAACTTGGTCGACACATCCTCTACCTTTTCTAAAACCACATTGTTCTTCCCTTAAAACTTTGTCTACAGCATCTCTCAGTCTAAAAAGTATCATATTACTCAGTAATTTGCCACCTACAGAGACCAGACTAATGCCTAGATAATTACGACACTCACTCTTGTCACCTTTCTTATACAGTGGTTTAATTAAGGTTTTCCTAAAATCATTGGGTACTTCCCCTTTTTTCAAAAATCATGTTCATAATCTTCAGTAGCTTATTCCTAACCTCAGAGCCACCATATTTAAGAAACTTATTAATCATACTATCAGCACCTGGAGCCTTATTATTTTTTAATCCTTTTAGTACTGTCGCTAATCCTTCTTACTAAACATCCAAGGTATCACAAACTTTCTGATTTTCATCTATATCTTTTCCTGCAACTGTATCTTGGTTTAGTACATTCTCAAAATGTTCCACCCATCTTTCTTTAACTTTTTCCTTATCACTAATTGTGGCCCCATTTCTATCTTTAACTGGGACTAGTCCGGATTGGCTACTCCCTTTCAGTTTATTAACATGCCAGTATAATATTTTACTACTATGCCGTCTAGCCGCATCTTCCAGATCCTCAGCAATTTTATCCATGGCCTCCACTTCACATCTCCTTAGTTCATATTTTAATGCTTTCTCACTTCCTTTACATTCCTTTTGTTTTCGTACGACCTATCGCTCAGATAATTCTTATACAAACCCCTTCTACTCTCTATTAAACCTAAAGCTTTTTTGCTAATATTCCTAGTTGCAGTCTTAGCACTCTACCCTAAGACATCATCAGCAACTTCACAAATTGTTTTTCTGAAATTATTCCATCCGTCTTTCACATTGTCCAATTTTAAACTCTCAAGTTTAGTATTCAACTGTTCCTGGAAGTTCTTTCTCAAATTTTCATCCTGGAGTCTACCAAAATCATAACTTTCCGGGAGGTAGTTACCCTTCCGAAATTCCAGCTTTAAATTAACCTTAGACACTACTAGATGATGATCTTTACTTTTAACATCAATAACAGCACTCCTATACACCCTAGTATCTTGTATTGATCCTGCTAGTCTTCTGTTTACAATAACATAATCAATAAGGTTTGCTGTCTTACCATCACGTGAATACCATGTCAACTTGTGGGCCGTTTTGTGCACCGTATTGGTTATTTTTTTTTCTACACCAAATTTACCTAGGCTAGGATACCATCTATCCCTATTTCTACCAACCTGGGCATTAAAATCTCCTAGCAAAAGCACCATATTTCTACCTGCTACCCTGTTTATTTGCTCCTGTAACTGTAAGTAAAATTCATCTGTGTCACTGGTATCTCCATCAGTTGGTTCAACGGGGGCATATACTACTATAACTGATACCCTGAACTTTTTAGTCATAAAATGAGCAATTAGTATTCTATTATTAATACCTTCCCAGCCTAAACAAAACTTAGTAGCTTCCTTATTCATCATGAGCCCTACTCCCTGTCTATATACTCCATCCTTCCTGCCTGAGTAAACAAATTCTATGTCACCTAATTTCATGCTTCCTACCCCTGGGATATGGGTTTCTGAAACTCCTAATAAATCCAGTTCAAACCGTCTGAATTCGTCACTCAAAAAGTCGATGCGATAGTCATTTTTTAACGTCGTAACATTCCAAATTCCAATTTTCATGTTCTTTAAATCTTTGAAATTATTTTGGCCTCAGGAAAAGCAGTGATCCCGGATACCAGTGTAGGACGGGGACTAACATATCTTCTCAAGTCTACACCGAAGCGCTTAATCCAGCTTAGAACCGGACAGCAAGAAGTCCCGGGGACCTCCAGTAAGTTGGAGGCTTTGTGCAATCCTGGGCCCGTCTTGGTCACAACATGGATTTCAGCACTTGGCGATACTCTTCTATCAACAAGAGTCGAAATCCTGCACAGGCAGCCCCAAGCCTATTACCTCCGACTCATTATATATTCATGCCTACAAATATTATGCTACAACGGGGAGGCAACCCGTAGTAGATAAATTAGCTAGGAAGAAGTTTTTCAACCCGAAAACACCCATCAAAACAAACCAAGCCCAGAAAAATATTCAATAATCACAATCCCGTAATACAATACAATAAAATAATATCTTGAACTGATGATGTTTCAACAACTAATATCGTTATATGTCAAATATTCAGTTTGATTTTATTTGTATTTTCCAAGGCTGTACAAGGCACATATAGTTTCCAGTAAGGTACCAACTACGCAGTGGGTTTTAGACTTATACAGTGAGAGAAGGAGGCAAAATTCTAACTCTTGTTTGTAGTGATTTTTATTCGTTTAACGCGTGATTTGTATATTCAGTTTAAGCTTTGTTAGTTTAAGATTTATTTCTTTAATTTATGTTAGTACCTGAGTTCTGAATTCTTTATTTAACAGTAAAATTCATAAACAAAAGATTACTTCAAGACAATCTCCCCCATAAGGCTCCATGACCGGGAAAGAACAGGGGAGAAAAAAATACCAACACAAAGAAAAAATATAAACAAAATCCAAAAACAAAATTGAGTCGCCCACCTTAATAATCCCCAAAAATGACAAGCTAGGCAGGGGGTAGCACATGATTTCACCAACTCAATTAAATATCCAACTCAATCCAGAGACATCAACTCTAAGGGAAACCAGAATATAAAAAAAAAGAAACAAACATTATTACAAACATAAACTTATGCATGTTAGGTCTTATGCTTGTACCGTGAGGGAAACGGGCAGTAGCCAAACTCTTGTTTGTAGTGAATAATATAGGTTTCTTGAACGCTTTTGAAAAGAGCTAATAGAATTAAGCTGAATTCCCATGACTTTTGGAATAAAATATCGTTAATATTTTTTGGGGGGTCATGGTGGGGGGAGCATGGAGGGAGAACCAAGGGTCAGCTCCTTATATATATCATTAATATTTTCTGGAGGGAGGCGGGGGTTCTGGTCCATAGAGGACAACGGGTCAGCTCCCATAAGTTTTGAATAAAATTTCGTTAATAAACTCTTGTTTGTTGTTTTTTTTTTATGGTGGAGGGCGGGCCAATGGAGGGCCAGGGGTGAATTCCTATGGTTTTGGGAATATAATATCGCTAATAGTTTTCCTTTTGGGGGGAGGATCGGGCCATGCAGGGGGGCCAGGGGTCAGCTCCCTTAAGTTTTGGAATGAAATATTGTTAATAAGTTTTTGAGTGAGGGGTGGGGGACGGGCTTTTCTGATCTTTGAACTATTCTAAAAACCCTCGCAAACAAACTTATATGCCCTCAGGGCACAACATACAACACTCCCCCGGGCTCAAGGGGGTTGTGTTGTCCCTGGAGGTTTGTTATCTGATCTTTTGACTTATTTTAACAAAATGGTTGTCTCTTGTTTTAACAAAATGGTTAAATGGCTATTCGATCGGACGGATTTTCGGTAAAGAGGGCCGGGGAACTAGTTGCCCTTCCGTCCCTTTTGACTCCTAAAAAGAGAACTAGAACTTTCAATTTCCAATAGAACGAGCCCCCTCCGAAGTTCATGCAATCATTCCTTCATAAAACCTTATATGCCCCCGGGGTATAATTCACAACACTTGCCCCAGGGTTTGGGGGGTTGTACAAACCCTAGAGTTTTATTTTATGATCTTTGGTCTATTTTGGACAGAGTGAATGTCTGAAAAATTCGATTGGATGCATTTGGAGAAAAGAGATTTGGTGGGGGAGCGGGGCTTGTTGTCATCAGATCACTTTTTACTCTCAAAAAGGGAACTAGCACTTTCAATTTGTAGCTATTCGAGTCCCCTCCGAAGTGTACCTCTTCTATAAAAACCTTATTAAACCTTTTACGACATAAGTTAAAACCTTTCCCCCAGGCTCTGGTGGGGGTCATATTGAACTCAAAGTTTTTGTTTTCTGATCGTTGGACTATTTCAAATAAAATGGCTATCTCAAAAATTTTGATTGAGTGTATTTGGGGAAACGAGGGTGTGAGAGTGGGGGGGGGGGTATATGCCCTCCGATTACTTTTGACTCTTATAAAGGTCGCAAAAATGGCTTTCAGATCTGATGTCAAGATCACGCCTTCAAATGCTTCACTGGCCGCATGTTCTGTCTTGTACTTTGCGTCCATTCCTTTCAAATAATTGAGCAGAAGTGGACCATCCCTTTTAGGGGGATCAGGAACACAATACAAATATTTAAAATATTTGACTAATTGGATACTAGTCTCTAGGAAATACTAAGTAAAATATACTTTGTGATTATTATTACTATGGTAACGTTTTACTTCCAGAGTACATTTGATGCTTGTGAGTCCAGTGGTCGATCGCTGCCAGTTGGTATTGGACAAATTGTCCTCCCGGATGAAGAAAGAATCGTTAACTCCTCACCTGAAGTATCTGGTCAGAAACTTTCCTATTATCACTTTATAAAGATTGGATGTCATGTAGAATTAAGCAGTGTTAAACAAAGATCGTCTAATTATCTATGTCAACTTATCTGATTGTTTTTTTTTATTTTACCGTAGATTTATTGAGCAAGAATTTGTTGAGTCAAGGTCTGAGCAAAAAAAAAAAAAAATTGAAAGGCAATTAGGGGGAATAAGTTATGAGCTCGTAAGTATACCCTGACATCACTTTTTTCGCTCATTTGGCTCGCAACGATTTGCAGTTTAGGCTTTCCACCCTTGCAGGGTCAATAAGAAAAATTTATAAATTTTGCATAAGTTTTGTACTGGATAAAAGTTTGGAAAGTGAATCTAATCAGTTTGGACCTTCTAATGAATTTGGGCACTTACGTATTATACCGACCACACTGTTGTTCTTGATCTGGTTTAAACCGGTTATCTGTTTGCACTCGGAGATAAACAGATTAGCTTGAGTGAGATAAACTACAATGAAGGTAAATTTTCATAAATATTTAATATATATAGAGTTGATTAGGTTAGGTATTTAATTTAATGCGTTGTGGGTGGCCTGCTTTCCATAATTCTCTGCTGTGGTTTCCATAATTTGTTACAAAAGTATTACATTTTAATCATATTTGGGTATATTTCATTAGGATGAAACTAACTTCACTTCTTTGGTATGGTCGGTATAATACACAAGTACCTTCATTTGGATAAGTTTGACTTCTTTGACAATAGTTTGTCTCCCATTTTGACTCCCAGGCTCTGCTATTGTCACGATTATCACTATTTATCACGATTGTTGTGATATTTACAGCCATTGCTAATTGTGTACGTGTTATGGTCATAGTACCAGAAGTTCCTTTAATTTGACGAAGTAATGCCCCCAGCAAGAAATTTGCCATAGAGAAATACTTCGTTGTGTGAGAATTTTGCCTTTTTACAGTATGATAAATCATATTCGGCGTCAATCAAAAGCTGAATAGACTACTGGACAAAAGGTCATCACACCCAAAACTGCTTAGATAAAAAAAAAAGAGCAGCTGATATGTGGGCTGCAGTGATATGTGCTGATCTGTTGCTGACTGTTGTTCTTTTTTTAATAAATGTTGCCTTGCTTGTCAGATAGGTTTTGCCTTCGTGTTTTTATAAAGCGTGTTTTTTTATAGAAAGGTTATAAAGCGGCTTCGTTTACAATTTGTTTTTTACATAATTGTTTCCTCTTGATGAAGTTGCGTTTAGAACAAAAATCTGAACAGGATGTTAATTTTCCAGCCATTCAATAGTTAATTGTCTAATTGGAACTGAATATTCAGTCCAAAATATTTGGTGATCGTCTGCCAAAAATATTTTGTGTAAATGGGATATGCTGCTTGTATAGTTTCTTCACAAAAGACTTGTCTCCATTACTGAAAGACTGGAACATGATGCTAGTGAACAATCTCATCTTAATTGAGTGTTTAGTTAAAAATCTACTGATCATCTGCTAAATGTTTCTTCAACTGCTGCATAATTAAAAAAGCTTGTAAGAATATGAAGGCACGTCTGTGAACCAAGACACAAGCTTGTTCTTTTCGAAATGGGAAAAGAGTAAAGCTATAAAGAAACCAACCATTGACGGTAAAGATAAAAAAGGGAAAACCAGGCCAAATTAAAATAAACTGGATATGTATTTTTTGTCCATTCATAATACTCTAAAATATTATTAATCTCAAGCGCAACTGCATAATTTACTTAAATAAAAAATAATATCAGATGTAATTTTCAAATAAAGTAGAAAGTTAGAGCAAAATCTAAAACTATAGAAATCGTATCTCAAAATAAAAAATAGTAAATTTTTTGTGTCATGCTTCAAGATTTTGTCGACAATATAACTGTTACCTATATCTGTTTGTTTTTTAAAACTCAGGTTTACAACCCATACCCCTTCAAAATAAGCAACTATCCGTTTTTAGTTATCATGTTTGATTCTCAAGATGTTTAGAGGTTTCTATTATCAGACTTTTATCTCTCACAGAAACAGCTTAGAATTAGGCTATCCAACACTCTGAAAAAACAAGGAGGGCTGCGACCATGGTAACATACCGGGAAACTAGGGTGAATCTCCAAGACTGTTCAGAAAAACATCACTAAGGAAAACCAGGACACAAATTTGGTCTAAGAATCCACTTCTTTGGAAATTCAAGCCCTTTCCCGTTTACGCTTTCCTTTTATTCCCTTTGAAGGACAACGAGCTTTTATCTTCTTTCAGACACGTCCCAGAAATTTTGTCGGGTGACCCAATAAAAAATAGCTGTTATTTATAATTTTATTAAGAAGTACCCAAAAACTGGAGAAAATTAAGGATGTCATGAAGTGCAGATGAGGCCTCCTTTGCCACTTCCTTGTTGCCCTTGCTGTAATGTAAAAATATTGGTTCATTAAACATTTTATAATTTCCTTTAGACGAACGTGCTTTCTTTGAAGAATCTCTTCCCCAAGGTTTAGAGGTGACGACTGGCAGCTTCCCTGGTTCATCGCTCCCCCTCCCTGAAATCTCATATTCATCTTCTGAAGACGAGGATTTCTATGATGCCTATGAAAATACTTGTGAGACGTAAGTTTTGTTGATTTTAGAAAATAAATACGCTTTTCAGTTTAAATCAAAAACTTGGTCAAACTTTGGGGATACCTGACAGTATCTGCTAAGGTATGGGATACTACATGAAATATAAAAAAGGCAGTAGTGGCATTTTAAGTAAGCTACTTATTGTTCCTTACACCAACAGAATAGCCTATGTCTGAATTTATATGACACATCAAGTACAATTGTCCTTCAGCCATGTTATGAAATGACAGGTATCTCTCAGTCTATTCTACTAACTGTAAACAGTATTATTTATTGATACTCCTTCTTGTCGGTCAGCCGACCAAAAAACAGGACGCTACCTCGAGGAAAAATTCAGATGATAGGCACGTGAAAAGCATTATTTGTTATTTTTTAATCTTTGACTAATTTGTGACTTAAAATGACCTTGATAATTTTTCTTTTACGTTAGTTTTTTAATTTGTAACTATTGTTAAAATGTTAAATGAATAAAGAAAAACTGTTCAAAATATATTTAAAATATTTTTTGTTTTCAGTAAAGCGCCTGGCTCTTTTATAATATGAATATCTGTCATTTTATATTAATATAATGAACTCTTGTAGCCTATGAATCTTTTTCTATTTCTTGGGTTTCATTTTGTTCGGCGGCTGGGAATAAATGTTATGAAAACACTACAATCTTTCCTGACAGAATTTTCCTCCTCATGCTTTTCCTCGTCAACGGCCCTGCTCTTTACGCTAAAGTTTTTACTATTTTAAAAAGTAGAGTTAAGAGAAAGAGTCAAACTTTAGCGTAAAGAGTGGGGCGTTGAGGAGGAAAAGCCCTTTTCATATACGGACCAATTTCTGTTCGTTTAAGTTTTAATGTCGCTCCTTACTTTTAATTTTTAAAAATTTGTTTTTTTTATTTAATTCAGACAATGCAATAGTAAGTAGCTTTGATATTATTTCGGTGTTTGCAAACACTGATGTCGCAAAACATGAGCAATTACTAAAAAATAATATTAAACAGGATTATAATTTAATCAAAGATTCAGCTAAGGCGCTGGATTTTGACACTATGACCTTGGTTAAACTATAACAAGTGTTAAATGAGCTTCCAGTTCCGTAGTTCTTTTTATCAGCAAGTAAAAGGGCTGCCTATAATCCCAGTTGCTCGTCAAGGAGGTGTATATTGAATACCATGTTACTGGGGTAACTATTATGCGGTAGAACCCCTAAAATCAAAAAAAAATATCTACAACAACATAAGGGTAGTATAATAGACTCTAATTCGAATAGTGTTTCTAGTTCTTTTGATTTGGCTCTGAGTAGCCATATTTTTGAAAATCCCTAGTCAATCAATCCTATTTGAGAAAACAACCCGTTAATAATGATATTGATATTAAACAAATTGTTCGAGAGGCAATAGAAATGGAACTAAGGTTAAATAATAATACTTTTTTAAATTGAGATTCAGGAGAATAGCCATAACTTTTTTTGCCTTAAAAAGATTGAAAACATCATTTTGTTGTCATGTGCTCACTCTTGTAATTTAATAGCGCACTATAATTTCATTTTTTTTTATGTGTATTTTATGTGTATTTGGTTAGAAACCATCTAATTTAGGGTGTTTTTTTATACGCTGAATTTGATGGTTTAAATTTAATCTCTTTTTGTCTTCTAAGAAAATTTTCTCAGGCACCTGACTTATGAAAAGTACTGTTTAACAAGATAAATTTTTTCATTTGGAAATCTCTATGAAAATATAATTATATTGATGCATATATTACTATCATTGTTCCCTTGGGGGGGGGGGGCACGTTTTACTCAGTTTGTTACCAAGAACTGTTTGATTGATAGCTAAAGGGCCGGGCACACTTAGTTTTTCGGGCACCGATTTCAACAGCTCAGTGGACTAACGACAGCGGTACAAAAACAGTACCCTTTGTGCGAAATTTTCAAATTTAAACATCATGGATACCAGTAGTCAATTGCAATTTATCAATAGTTACATGATTGATCTCAACTTATTATTTTGTTCTTTTGTTATTATTATTAAGTTCTTTTTATTGTTTATTTTTATTTTTATTGAATTAAAAACGTTTTATTTAAGTTATGAATTTTTTGATTATTAAATTATGAAGTTGTTTTATTGTTAAATGTTTTGTTTTCATTATTATTATTTAGTACTTTTGATTTTCCTGCTGAAGACGAGGAAAAAATTGATGATTTTTTTTTTTTTGATTATCGCGATAAAATTCGGCGCTGTTTTTTTAAGTTGGGACCATAAACTAGAAAAAAAAAATTAATCTCAAATCGCTGCCCTTTTCTTTGCAATTCGGCGCTGATTTTGTAAATCACTGCCGAAAAAAGCTACGTTTGTTCGGCCCTTGAGTTCAAATTATATAATATAAAATATATCATTATTTATGATTCAAGGCCAACACCGATGATTAATGAAGCGGAGTCCGGAGTCCACAGAGAAGTTTTAGCTACAGAATCTGTGAATGGTACTGCCATTTCACCTTTAACTACCAAAGACATAAACATAGATGCAATATATGAAGAAGGTGATGATGAAGATAATGTTTCGCTGGAAAGTCATGGATCTGTCATTGCTCATCTTGTGTCGCAAGTGAAGTACGGTATGGACTTGACCAAAGTAGCTCTCCCTACGTTTATTCTTGAGAGACGATCTTTACTAGAAATGTATGCAGACTTTTTCGCCCATCCAGATATTTTCTTAAGGTAAATTCGTGATTTTTCCAAGGTAAATTCCTAATTTGTAATGCTGTTTCTTATTTTAACATTCACAAACAGATGAATGAAAAAAAAACTCACGTGCCGAAAAAAACATATAAGGGTTTGTGGTTCAATAGAAAATATTTCTGCGTTAATATTTTCATATTAATTAAAGTAAAAAAACTAATTTTATCTTAAGTAAAGCAAAATAGATAGCCTCTAACCTTTTTAATAAAAAAAAAATACATGAATCATTGATCATTAAACAAAAAAGAAAATTCCCCCACCTTGTTTCAATCACCCAACCTTGTTTTAATCATCCAACAATTATTCAATCATCCAACCTTCTTACAATCATCCAACCTTCTTTCAATCATCCAACCCTTATTCAGTCATCCAACCTTCTTTCAACCATCCAACCTTCTTTCAATTACTCAAGTTATAACTCCTCCTAAAAGATATGTGACGTCGAAGATATCGAATAAAGTGACAATTAAATCGAAAATTTTCACGAACACGAAATCGATGACGTTTTCCTTCAGTAAGTGATTCACGACAGACTGGACATGTACCATGCAATTTTAGCCAAGGAATAACACATTTGTTATGAAATAAATGGGAGCATGGAAGTTTATTGACATTTTCTCTTAGCTTATAGTCTTCCAAACAAACAGAACACTCAAGGTTTTTCTTAATTTGCTCTTCTGTAATTTTGATTGTTTCAATAGTTTCAATTTCCTTTTCGGACAATTTCTTTTCAATAAATTTTCTTGTAGAAGGGACCCTAGCCTCCACTTCATGCTCTGAATCTGAACTGGTGTTTGAATTAGTAGAAAAAAACGAACTTTCACTATCGGTAGAGTCACTAGCACTGATTGTGTCATCATCAATCACTATCACTGGACTGTTACTGTCAGTCTGAGGAGAATCCAAACTGTCATATTCAGAAGAATCGACACTCCTACTGTCAGTTTCAGGAGGATTTGCTTGCCGCTTATCCATTTTAAAAAATTTGAAAGTCCACATGCTTGATGTATCTACAGTTCATCAGTGCATAATGACAACCAGTGTATACTGTATAATTCACAGTATCGCTTCTAGTCCTTGTTTTCTTTATATTATTTAACAGCTAAAAACAGATTGATTAGTAGTACCAACTTTTCAAGACTAAAGTAGTTATGCAGCTTCCCAATTCTAAGTAACACAGAGTTTAATATAGAGGATGAGATATAGATGATTTAATATAGAGGATGTATAGTGATGTCATAATATACGTGCCAACGTTTCAGTTCCACCAATTAGCATGCACCTATAATTCTCTTTTGTTTTGTTGATATTTCTTTGTTGCCTCTCGTGCCCAGTCTAATGTATAAAAAAGTAATAAAATAAAATTATAAGCTGGTCTGCAAAGTAAAACAATGAACAAAAAATAACGTCATAGATCTTCAATGACAAAAAAAGGTTGCAGTTGCTGCCTGTTCTATTTACTCTTTTAAAGGGTGAAAAACTTGCTAATAAAGCTGCTTTATGTTGTGTTTCTGCTGTAAGCATTTGTGCTTCTTTTTTTATATTTCATTCTAGAGGTAACATTTTAGTATCTTGTAGTCGTAAATTAATATTTCAGTATTTTACTTGCATAGCAGCTTTAAAATCTGCTTTTATTCAATTCCTTGCTTCATGTTGGCCTTTCCTTGAGCCATCCACGTGGGAATCAAATATCGGGCTGAAGGCTGGATATCACTGAACTAAACGTTAGTTTTTTAAAGTACTCGTCTGAATTCAGTGCAGATACCACCATGTGCGTACCAATGTGAACATGTCCTTTTTATTGTCAAAGTATAAGTAAAGAAAATGTGTCAAATTTAACTGACATGGCCTAATACTATTAAGAAAACAAATATTATAGTATATTTTTATTCCTCGCCCAAAAATGCTTATCAATGTTCAAAACAAAGGCAATAATGACAAATGAATCATTGAAGTTATTCTAATTTGACTAGCTTTGACGTCAGGCATTCTTTTGTCAAAACCTAGTTTGATATTTCAGTGTCCGAAGGACGTATTTCCTAAGAAATTAGAGTGCATTAGATACTTCATGATGTGAAATAGTGTCAAATTATTATTACCATCTGCTGGTAATAGAATATTAAAAGCAATGAAGAAAAAAAATTAATGTGAGGAAGGATTACAGTAACTAAAGAAAATTATGTGTAAACGCCTGTCTTATTCTTTGTTTGCGACATTATTAGATAGCTAAAGTGTTCAATCTCGAAACTTGAAATTTAGCAAAAATAATATAGAATTCATCATGGAGATGAGTTACTTAAATGTAGTAAATTGCTGCTGAGACCCTTTCACTTCACGTGACTTCTTTCGCCACCTGGGTCCTTTTTTAAGTGTTGAAAATTGTAGTTGCAGCATCAGATGCAACCTGGCAAAGAACAAACTCTAGAACAGAAAATTCAAAATGCATTTTTGAAAAAAAAAAAAACAACTGACAAGTGAAGAAGGCTTGCTACTTGAAGCTGATTCATAAACCCACATGCAGAAGAATCACAGTCCTCCATCTTGATCAACAAGGAAAGTCCCTATTTTTTATTTTTCGATTCATGAAATTATGTTACAACTTTTCATAGTTTATCAGAATACGGACAGCTCTGCTGAGAACAATGGTTTTCCTTTAGTTTGGTTTCTAAAATTGATTTTAATTTGCAATGCGCTTTTTACTCCCCTTTTTTTTATCTTAGGATAGCTGACTTCAAGAGCCCCCGTGAAAGAATGATTCAAGTTGTCCGGTGGTATTTATCTGCTTTCCATGCTGGACGTCGATCTGAAGTTGCTAAGAAGCCATACAATCCTATTCTTGGGGAGACTTTCCAATGTTGGTGGGATGTTCCAGATTTGGTAAATATCTGTTGGGATCCAAGAGGACTAGGTATCTGTAAACAAGAGAAGCCAGTCACGTCGTGAGCTAGGGGCTTTTTTGGCCATGTGAAACAATAAATATATCTATCTGATCTTACAAACTCGAAAACTTAATGCTCCTCCTTGGAATTTTTGGCTATGTGCATTTGCAGTAGCAATCATTGTATGTCTGTGCAATGTCGAACAATTTTCGACGTTTTATTTGTATAGCTTTGGTTTAGATGCCTTCGAGTACTACACGATTTGGATAGTATCCACAATGAACTTCCATATTTTTCATCTAAATCATTTTTTTTTAATAGAACCTCACCCCCCCCCCCCCCAAAAAAAAAAATCAATCATGCGTGACTGACTCGGTTTGTGGCTGATTTTTGATGCCTTATTGTATATAGATTAGTTAATACTGAGATTCAGAATAGTAACTATTTTCACTATAGGAAGTAAAAACTGAGCTTAAATATAGGTTCTGAAAGTAGCTGAATTTCGTTTTGACAGGAGGGTATCGTCTTGTGTGATGAAAATGTCTGGTTCTCAGGGTCAACCCTTTTAGTTTACTTCTTGTTCAGATCAAAGTTGGAAATTTTTCATTTATATCTGGCGAATTGTCTTAATAATTAACTAAATATTCCCATATATATGCTGGTGAAGATTGGACATAGTAATATTTTTTAGATACTTATTTATATGAGTCCTTATCTTTTTTTTTGAAAATTCTTCTAGAAAGACTGGAAAGAATCACGTTTTTATTCAGAAATAGAGAATAATGCAAACATTTCGGTCGAGCCTCCAATCAACCGCCTTTACTGCAGAATTAGGAATAGAAAAAAGAATCTGAGACTGCAGTTGTAGCTGCAACCTTGTAAGGAAAGAACTACAGCCCATTCAAACCTAGAAGTCCACAGGACAATATAAAAAGGCAAACCTTAAAAACACTTAAAAAAAGGATTTTTCAAGTTCGGGGAAGTATAACTGAAGAAAAAAAAAAACTTGGCGAGTGGTAATCAGACTTTTAATTGCGAGTTTTTTTATTCCTAAAATAAACCCCTAATTTAAATTACCATCCAATTCCTTTTTTTTCTATCAAGTTGCCTTTTCACCATTGCTTGAGGAAGGGTCTCATCTTAACTTATTTTTAGTGTTTCTTTTTAAGATATTTCTTTTTATAATGTCTTCGGCTTTCTTTCTGAATTTTTATTTCTGTTTCCGCCCTGAGAACTGTTGAGCAGAGATCTCGACTTGTATTTTTTCACTTTTGCCTCTGGCTTTGTTTTGCATCCTTTTTACTTCTTTCTTCTAATTTTTGTTGTGCTTGTGTGGTATCAGGAATTAGTTAAAACTGAATTCCAATTATTGTTTTTCCAAATCATTGGAATTTGAGCACCTAATGCAGCCAAACCCTTGCTATGTTGATATGTAGATCAACTACATCAATATGATATGATAATATGATATGATATGATGTGATATGATAAAATATGATATGATATGATATGATATATAATATGAAATGATTGATAAGATATCAACTACAATCAATTGCCGAGCGTCAATCAACTCTGCGGCCATAGGGGAAATTGTTATAAATTTTTTTTAAAAATTAGCTATTGAATAAATTACTGTAATGTAAATTATATACTGTTGTATTGTTTTTAAATGAAGAGATTTCTCAACTAGTGTAACAAAGTTTGGGCTCGTTCTCACGTTCAATCAACCATTTATTATTCACATATACATGTATATATTTGACTAGGCCCAGGGGGAGACGAGCTCCAAAAACTAGGCCTAGACAAAGGTAAAACAACAATAACGCTACAGTACAGAGCTTACTGGTCTGTACATGTTGCCGAAAACTTTACTAGGAGCCTTCGGATAAATATTCTCAAGAATAGTGAAAACGGCGTGGATCATTAAATATGTTTTATAACATTATTTAAATAAAATAAGAAACTCCAATAACGAGGTGAATTTTATACATTAAAAATGTAATTTTTTTTTTGGGAGCAGGCTGCTGTAACTATTCAACTAAGCTTGCATGACCGTTATAATCACTGAACATTTTCAATCCTGATCAACTTTAAAATGTCCTGACATTCTTGCTCCGGATCACCGACCTACAGGCTTTTTTCTGTCGCCCAATTGATATCTAACAAGGCAAGGTAATTTCTTGCACCTCCTGATTGTTGGACATAAATAGAAGATGGTGTTTGACCTCACCTGCTGTTATGGATTCCTAGGCATTAATTGCTTAATCACAGTAGCATTATTTCCAAAAATTTAGGGGGAGGGAAAAATGTATTTTTCAAAATCTAGAGAGGGGATATACGTGTTTTTTTTTTTTGTATTGACGGGTCCTTTACTGTGTCCCCCTGATTGGTGATCACTCTCTTCAAATGTGGTTTAATTGTCCAATTGATGCCTGAAAATCATTATCCCAGGTGAGCTTAAATATCTTCTAATTGTGACAACTTTAGCTTGTAATTTTCTGTTACCTTAAAGTTTTATTTCAAAAAGCTTACAAAATTAAATGGAATTTAAAGTAAATGCTCAAAAATAAGAGAATTTTGGTTGGTAGGGATCCAAAGGCCTCCCATGTCTTACACGCCTTACCTGGACCATTTTCGTATCAATTGCTATAATATTATTGGTATTATCTATGTTCTTCTAAACCGAAACTATGAGTATAGTTTTAGTTTATAGTTAGTATAGTTTATACTAACCATAGTTTATACTAAGTATAGTTATTATGAGTATAGTTTAGTATAGTTTTATGAGTATAGTTTAATTATTGTTTTAGTGTTTTGGTGTTTATTTAGTGTTTTCAGTTTTGTTTAGTGTTTTTGCTTAATTTTAGTGTCTAAATTTAGTGTTAAATTTAGTGTTTTGTTCAATTTGGCTATGACAACTCTCTGAGATATGTTTCCTTAGCATCCTTTTTTTTCTTTATTTTTTACTCAGCCTCCTTATCGAATAGGACCATCCGTTTTTCTTATATTATTTCCTTCTCAAGATACTTCGAAGTTTTTGTGTTTTCCAAAATATGTTATTTGTTACTGTAGAAGTTCCTTGTGTAAACACGGATCATAGCACAAAAACGTTAAGCAAATTTTTTTCGCTTCTGTAAGATTATTTTCTTATGAAGTGAGTCCTTTTAACATTAATTTAATGCAGCCAAATTGAAGCTTAATAAATCAGGCTAATGATCAAAAGTTCAGTTATGATCATCTCTCTCTTTTCTATAAGATTATTACGATAATGCTATAATGTATTGCTAAGCGATAACGCTTATTTGGTGCAGGCAAACTGGAACATAATTAAGCATGCTAATGATCAAAAGTTAAGCTATTGTGAAAAGGCTCTATAGAAGCATGTCCTAGTTTATTTTTGACTTACCTTTTTTATAGAATGTAGACAAATCAGAGCCCGCTAAAGATGGACCAGTGCCTTGGTGTTCCAAGCAGCAATTGGCCTTCATCGCAGAGCAAGTATCTCATCATCCCCCTGGTTAGTAAATTCTTGTTTTATTGGAATAAAAATATGAAGCAACTGTTTCAGTTTAGTGTTTGCAGGGGGGTCACATTTGCGATGTCATTTTTATAGGTGGCTGTTCATTCGATCCTCATGGCCACTATATTTTTTAAGGCTATTTATTTTTAAAAATTGTACATTGGAGCACAATTTTTATTGAAATAGATAGATAAATTTCATTGATATAAAACTCTGAAGTAACTGTTTCAGTTCAGTTCCGGCATATGGGGCACATTTGTGTCGCCATTTGTATGATTTTCTTAGGTGGATCTACATGGGGATCTCAAGGCCGCCATATTTTTTTAAGGTGGTTTATTCTTAAAAATTTTACATTGAGTGAAATTTCAGTTGGAAAGCAGTGCTTCCGTTACATTATCGCTTTTATGGTCGCGGTATTTTATAACCGGCATCTGGCAATACTCTTTGTATATCCGCTGAACTTTCTTTAAGTAAAGATGTAAGTCTTTTTCACAGTATAAATATATGTACGAACACTAGCGAAAAGTTTTTCCGAACATGGCACACATTCATAATGCGCTCTTTGGGAAGTTCTCAGACCGTTAGAGCAATAGTTTCTCGTCGTGATGCGCTAAACTTTTGTCATTGCCCGTGCGCGAAGATAGGGTCATGAAGAGTAGTTTAGCTTGTGTGGTTTTAGATGTGTTTAAAAAAAATCTTCAATTGAGAGTATAGGACTTTTCGCTACTTTTCGTATATATTTATACTGAAGTCTTTTTGGTACCGTTCTAGATTAGGTGCTGCTCAAAAGTAAGCATCCTTAAAAAAATGTAACCAATACCATTAGATCCCTTATTTTCTGCTTTTTTTACTATCATATTCGTGCTTCTCACAACGTAACCCCTATCCCTGCCTGATAGACCTATACATAGTTTTAATAATATATTTCTTCATCAATTTCCGTCTCGTGATGCATTGTATAGTGGGTAGCTCCAATCTCTACAATTCTACGAAAAGTGTATTTTTAGTAACTGTTTGTATAAATAAATTATGTAAGGGAAAAGACAAAGCTTCTCTAAAAATTTTAATATTTAAAACTAGAGTGAGTGTTGATCATAGCTAACTAAGAACAGATTGTTTACTCGTAGTAGTGACCCGCAGTGTGTACTATGGTTGTGGGATTTTTTTTCCTTTTGTCTCCTTACCTTTTTTCCAGTCCAGGCATCTTGTATTGATGCTTGGACTATAACGCTGTTAAAAGCTATCACCATGCTTGAGTATTGGAGGCAAAAGTAAAGAGAACTAAAAGAGAGAAAAGAGACGGGAAAAGAAACTACAAGAGCAAAAATTAGTCTGAGATAGCAACCATTTGAGTTCCAATCCTATTTGATGATGATGATTTGTTTTGCTTGACTGAAGAATTTCGAAAAAAGAAGGCGGAAAATTCAAATGCAAAAAAGAAACATAATGTGAAAATTCAGTGTGCAATGACGGAAAGCAATATTTCAGGCAAATTAGGTTTGTTAGGTCCAAACTACGGGAGAAGATAAGAGATTAAGGGGAAAGTAAAGTTTTTGTCCTCTTGGTGACAAATGGAGATATATACTTGGAAGGATTACAACAAGTTTCGGAAAATTCGTAAGGTGTTGAAAGCTGGGTTTGATTGGGAAAGCCTGGGAGAGAGTTTCAGATCTGTCCTTTTGACTTTCTGAGGAATTCAGCCCCTGTTGTCAGTTCCCTTTCAGTTCCGAGATGATAGTCATTTCCCTCAACCCATAATGTTGGCCAGTTGTGATTATCATACCGAGGTATAGCCTTTCCAAGCTATGATTCATGGGAGGTACTCTTCCACTACCAGTCACTACATGTCTCCCCAAACTTTTACTCTTTAGCCCCATACCCCATCTATACCCTGTGCTGGTATTGACATATATTCCCTCCATGACTGTCCTATAGAATGGGACCCAGAAGGAGCTTAGTCATGTTTCCCTCGTATTTGTGCACCATTGCCCTGTACCTCAATCGTTGCTGCGTACCTTTGTAGTTTTACACAAAGGTATAGATTTGTTTCTACTGTTGGAGTTAAGAGGCTAGTTGAGCCAGTCCATATCGATGTCTGGTATCGTCCAGTATACCAGGGCCCAATTTCCGTTTCTATCAACTGTAAATGTAAGAGGTGAAGGAATTTCATATATAAGCATACTACAAACCCCTGATAACTGATGACCCAGAACCCTAGACATGGTTGTCCCTTTTTCATTTTTCAGTGGATTGGTGTGTGTATGAACCCCTCCCTCGGGCAACGCCTGAGCATTACATGACTATATTAGCACGATTATTTTCCACTAATCTCGTTGATTCCCTTCTTTGAAACCTCAACCCTGGTTGCGATGGTTATACAGTCCGTTATCCCAATTGTTTTACATCGGAGACATGTTGGATGGCAGTAGAATCTCAGCCAAGCTGTTCTGGAACTTCAGTGGACATTGGTCAGAGATTGAAAACTAGAAGATTATTGTACATTTTAAATTTTGTGTTCCCTTTTTATTCTTTGCGATGCTGACGAGTGGGGTGGTGAGGCGGCCAATTGTCTTAGGAGGGAGGTGTCGGGCCCGCAGCCCTAATTGCCAAATAAATGTCCTGGTTCTCCTGTATATAAGCATATACATATATACTAATTTTACCAGTGATTTAAATGTGTTAATTTTTCAAGGTCGAGTTTGAACTAGGAAACAAGCTGGCTTATAGTATTAATATTTCTGTATGAGTCATCATACTAGCTGACTTATTTTATCATTGACTTTCTTTCTGGATATTGTCTATCTGAGTTTTACATGGTTATGCTTTGTATTGGTTGGCGTTTCCTCTGGCCCGTAAGAGACTTTATTTTGTTGTGTGTGTTTAGGTCTTATAGTTAGTTAAAGAAAAGTCCTGAAATAGTTTGTATAAGTCAACATTCAAGTGAGTTAGTTAGGAGATCAAAATTTGTGTTGTTCTGACACTTTGGTCAATAAAAGTGAGTTATATTTTCTAAGCCTGCTTTTGGTTATCCCCTAACCCGGTTAGGGAAAAGGGAAGAAAGTTTAGGTGAGTTTATAATACATGTTTAGAAGTAGCACCTACATTTACACACCCGTAATATATATTTTCCCCTCCCAGTATAATAACCTCCATTTTATTGAAGAGCCTCTGCCTGAGTTAGGTATTTTCTATGGATTTCTTCGGTTTCACTTTTGCTTTACATTTCAATAAGAACAGCTCATGTTTAATTCTAATGTCTGTCATTTTTAATATCTAATGTCTCTAATAACATCTTTAATATCTAATGTTTGATTATTGTCTCTATTGTTTAATTCTATCTCCATTTCGCATAACTTCTTGTTATTGTAGCACAGTGTTTATCAGACATGCGTCACGAATGCCTTCCGATTTCCACATAGTTCATATCGAACGGTTTCTAAGCTTCATGAGCTGAATTCTAGTCTCGTATTTGTAGTTGAGTAACTTTAAAAATGCTTGAATGCTAACTTAGGCAAAGGGTCACAATATTGCTCAAGCTTTGGAGGAAAATCTAGTATTTGACATAAGCATCATTAAGACTATCTAAGGTATTTGTCTAATACGTTATTTATGTGTTCTTACTTTTATATCCAGTCACTCTAAATTCCTCAAAAACGTTAAGGATCGAGTTTTATTTGTCCTCTATCAAAAATAAAAATGTTTTGAGTTGCCTTTCTTTCTTTCGTTAGAACATAAAAAAAACTCAGGATCCCAAATATTGATCGAAAATTCTGAATAGTGTCCAGAGTGATGTTGACCCTCAAACTTTAAAAAATAACGTTCACAAAATGTGTTATCCCATGTATCGTCGTTATTTGCTCTCCAGATAAGATTTTTTTTTTCGTTTGGGTTGGTTTGAGGTAAATTTACATGTTTCGATTGTTTTTTCATACTTTTCATACTTTGTGGAAAAAAAAACTCATTGCATATTTTAGTCGTACAGACTCCCTAGAGCAATAGTTCCCAACCGATTTGGGGCCATGTCCCACCTAGGCATTTTTAAAATCCTGATGCCCCCTTGTAATATTTAAATTTTTATGCTCAAAAGTTTATGTACCTGAAGGAAGCTTAGAAGGCCATCTTTTTTACAGTCGTCCTCAAGGCTATATTTTATGCTAACGAAAATTAGTGTCTAAATACAAGACTTTTTACACAATGCATGATGTAATTGCAGAACCATCATGTATCTTTTTTGCTCTTTAAGTGAATATAAATGTGACATCATTCACATGAAAATCGTTGTTTTTTTTTTCAAAATTAAGGCTCTAGACCTAGTCAGCTGAAGCTCAGCAGTATCGTCAGCTGAAGGGTGCACGTCCTGCACATGACCTACCAAAATATCACCATGCCCCACGAGTGGGACCTGCGCCCTATGTTAGGAATAACGGCCATAGAGCTTAATGGCTAACCATTTTGTATATTTTGGTTTTGTTTTCTAGTAAATTAGTTATTATTATTTTTCATTTTATAGTTAGCGATAAATTTGGTTAAAAAATGATGTTACATTGGAAACTCGTTATGCAGTTAAGGCGGCGTTCATTATTGCAATTTTTATTTTAGTGTCCGGATTTTATGCTGAGAATCCAGAAAAGAGAATATCCTTTAACGGACACATTTGGACAAAATCCAAGTTTTTAGGACTATCAATATGTGTGGTCAATATTGGTGAAGGGGTAATCAGTGTTTTAGATTTTGACGAAGAATATACAATTACATTCCCCAGTGCTTATGGCAGGTAATGGCTCACCTTTGTTCAGAATATTATAGGTATTCTTATTTTTAGAATATTATAGAATATTACACCTTCACTCGGAATATTGTTATTATAAAGAATATTGGGTACATTCATTCATAATATATTTGTAGCTGGCGTGGTACGTATCTAGAATTCATTTTTGGGAGGGACTCAAATGCGCAAAAATATTTTTTGCAGTTTTTTTTTACCAAAAAGCATGAAGGTGTTCATGTATGTTTTTAATTCTTTTTTTTGGAGGGGGGGCTAAAAATGCTCCTTTGTGATGCCACTGTTATGGTGTCTTTAAAAACCAGTGCTAGTACCACGCGTAGTCAACCATGTATTAAATTATCTCCAGTCGATTATGAGTTATCGTTATCTGTGTCACTTTGTTTTTCTTTGTGCTGTTGCATATTTTTTTAAAACTAAGTTGATTGTGTTGTTCAGGGACAATGTTTTCTTTTTTCTTTCTTGTTTTTCTTGTAATCAGCAGTCTAGAATGGAAAAACATAGGACATATAGATTTGAAATATTTATTTCAACTAATTATTTCAATGTTTATTTCAATAGATATTTGAAATATTCCATGTCTAATATGTTCATATTGGACATATGTCCGATATAGGAATCATGAAACAGAGAAGAAAAATTTGTCTGAATTTCCTAAAATTCACAAGAATTTCTCAGAAAAATAAATTAATCTTTAAGCAAGGTTTCATGATTTCTGAGAGTGGATACCCCCTCGTTTGAGACCGTAAGGCAAAGTCCACGCGGAGTAGACCCCTTCATCTTCATCCTTTATTCATATTGAATAAAAAAAGCAAGTTTTTTTTAACTGAAAGTAAGGAGTGACATTAAAACTTAAAACGAACAGAAATTACTCCGTATATGAATGGGGCTGTCCCCTCCTCAACGCCCCGCTCTTTACGCTAAAGTTTGACCCTTTCTCTCAACTCTACTTTTTAAAACAGTAAAAGCTTTAGCGTAAAGAGCAGTCTGTTAAGGAGGGGAAAGCCCCTTTCATATACGGAGTAAGTTCTGTTCGTTTTAAGTTTTAATGACGCTCCTTACTTTTGAGTTTAAAAAAACTTGCTTTTTTTTATTCAATTTCTGAACGTTTTTGAATTAATGCATGTTTTGATTTTGGCTCTCACACATAAATAATTGAAACGAAATTTGCATATTATTTTTATTTTTTTGGCTAAATGGCTTTTTCATAGTTTTGATCGGACGATTTTGAGAAAAAAGGAGTGGGAGAGGAGGCCCAGTTGCCCTCCAATTTTTTGGTTACTTAAAAAGGCAGCTAGAACTTTTAATTTTTTGCGAACGTTTTTATTAGTAAAAAATATACTTAACTTGCGAATTAACTTACGTAACGAACTTCTATATTCGTATGTTTTTATTACGTATATGAGGGGGTTCACTCCCTCTTCAATACCTCGCTCTTTACACTAAAGCTTGAATTTCGTCCCAATTCTTTAAGAATGACCTCTGAATCACAAAGGCCGTATAATAAATAGTTTAAATTATTGAAATTACTTTAGCGTAAAGAGCAAGGTATTGTGGAGGAGACGAACCCCCTTATATAAGTAATTTTTTCTGTTCTCTTTAAGTTTTAATGCTGCTCCTTACTTCCAGTTGAAAAAAAAACTTTTTCTTTTTTTTCTCATTGTTTTTTTAAAATAATACTAGAAAATCCTGCACCCCGTTCTTGGAAATTCCCTTTCCTCATGATACACTGTTCCATGGAAAGATCCACCAACGTAACCCACTCCCCTTGACCCACCCCCATCCCAACGCGAAAAAGTCCCCCTGAAAACGTCTGAACACTTCCCAATAACCATTACTATATATAAACAATGGTCAAAGTTTGTAACTTGCAGCCCCTCCCCCGAGGACTGTGGGGGATTAAGTTGTCCCCAATGACATAGTTATTAGGTTTTTCGACTATGCTGAACAAAATGGCTATCTCAAAACTTTGATCCGGTGACTGGGAAAAAATGAGTGTGGGAGGGGGGCTAAGTGCCCTCCAATTTTTTTGATCACTTCAAAAGGGCACTAGAACTTTTAGTTTCCGTTAGAATGAGCCCTCTTGCGACATTCTAGGACCACTGGGTCAATACGATCACCCTTGAAAAAAAAACATGCATCCGTGATCTATCTTCTGGTAAAAAATACAAAATTCCGCATTTTTTTAGATAGGAGCTTGAAATTTTTACAGTAGGGTTCTTTTATACGCTGAATCTGAGGGTGTGATTTTTGTTAAGATTCTATGAATTGAGGGTGTGTTTCCACCTATTCTCTAAAATAAGGCAACTTTTTTCAGGCTGTAAACTATTGATGGGTAAGATTAAACTTGATGAAACTTATATATTTAAAATCATCATTAATATGCGGCTCTTTTTATGTAACTTTTGGTATCAAAATTTTTATTGTTCCGTTTTTTAGAGTTTCGGTTACTATTGAGCCGAGTCGCTCCTTACTACAGTTCGTTACCATGAACTGTTTGAACATATGAATAAAGCTGCTCTATTCTAAGCTGCTTATAAAAAAAGGAACAAAACGTCACTGTTGTATCTACAAAAGCAAACCTAATATTTCAAAGTAATTATCGATGATTATTGTTTTGATTAACCTTAGTAAGATTAATATTTCCAATTATTAATGATCGATTAATATTTTATAACCAAAAAAAAATATGGGAATTCGGAAAAAGAGCTTGAAACGCCTTCAAAATGGCATGGGATCCAAATGTGAAGTTCACACTGGAATCACCGTGGTTGAAAACCCCACAGAGGAGAATTATAGTCCCTCAGCTTTACCAATAAGGGAAGGCATTTTTTGAATGAGAATCACTGATATGTCTCAATTTTTTGTTGTCTCTTTTTTTTTTCATCGTAAGGGTGATTGGATTGAACCAATGGTCGTATACTAAGAGAGGTTGGAGAGGATAAAATGTTGGAAGAGGGCTGTTTAGACGGATATTGCAATATGTAGTGTCCTTTTTAAGGAACAAAAGAGATCGTGAAGCATCAGAGTGTCGTTTTATGCAATTTTTTGTGCCACGAAACGTTAATTTTTGCCTGAAGAGGCTTAAAATGCTGGATAATAAAATTTTAGGATAGCCAATCAATTTTTGATGGTTTAAAACTCAAATGGAGATATTGATGCTTCCATTTTTTAAAACAGCAGGAAACCACAAGTTCGTTGAAAATGTTTAATGGCTTATTTAAGAACTACTGCTCTCTACGTGCCTTTAATAAAATCGTCCTAATAACTATATCATTAAGTGCCATAAAGCATTTTATGGTGTAAAAAGTATGGGAAGCATCACAAGGGTATCATTATAATCTCTACGGTGAAAATTTTTTAATCGGAGATTTTTTATCTTCTTTCTTCTTCATCCCCCCCCCCCCCACCGCCTAGCATCCCTGGTAAGCCAAATTAAAAAAGCATATTGAAAAAAATATACCATGAAAAAATGTTGTTTATTGATTTTTATTTCCATGAGGATCACTGAAATTCTATCCAAAAATACCAAAAACACTTGGGATAATTTACCTCTCAGATCTTTAGTTACATGACAAAGTTGCACGTATTTTCTGGGAAACTCTAAGGACAGTAGAAAATGAACTTATGTTAAATTTTCTATTTTAACAAAAAAATCCTCTATAATTCTTTAAGTTCAACGCTTAAATAAAAAAAATGATGTTTTTCAGGTTTGTCGTGTATATAAAAAAAAAGAGCAAAAATTAACTTTCAACAGCAAAGCTCTTCTTTTGGATGTAAAGAGTGAAGTTGAAACTTAAAAAAAAAATTGTTACTTTGCTGATTTCTAAAGATTTATCTTCAGAACGAGCTCAAATAAATTGACTCGTAATATCGTCCAATGTCCATTGAATTCTAAAACCTAGCCTTTTACTTGAAACGGAGCTTGCTTGAGGTTATTAGCTAAAAGAGCTTTCATAGCGAGTTGAATATTCAAAGTCGTACGATTTCGTACGTCAAAGATGAGGACATTACTGATATGTACAAGTACCTTCTATGCAGCAAAGCGAAATAATCTGATCACAAAAACTGTGATATTTAGTCCTTGTGAGGGGCATGCTATCGGCGAAGTAATTTACGTTACAGTGGTGTCCGAGTTAAACAAATTGTCACAAAAATTCAATAGATTTATGCTATACTAGCTGTTGGGGTGGCGCTCCGCGCCACCCCAACACCTAGTTGGTGGGGTGCTTCGCGCCCCCCTAAGCCCCCCCACGCGCGTAAGTCGTTACGCGCCATTGTAGTTGTGTCCCTGTGTCCCACCTGTGAATAGATATATATATATATATATATATATATATATATATATATATATATATATATATATATATATATATATATATGTTTTTAACTACGTAAAACATGCGAATATACAACATTCTTCGCTGTCCCATTGTCTGTGCATATAAATAGATTGTCAGGTTTACTGACTCTTGAACATGCAACATATAATTGTCCATGGGAAAAACAATACGTATTCAGATCTATACCTCATTATTCTAATGATGTGTCCCTGTGTCCCGGTCGTCATTTATACCCGGTGTCCCAGTTTGTAATTTCTCTTTGAGTGTCCCGGTCGTCATTTATATTCCCCGTGTCCCGGTCGTCATTTGTGTCCCGGTGTCCCGGTCTGTAATTTCTTTTCGAACAATCCCTGTGTCCCGGTCGTCATTTATATATCCCGCCTGTGCCCCCGGCGTCCCCGTTGTAGTTGTGTCCCTGTGTCCTGGTCGTCATTTATATTCCCTGTGTCCCGGTGGTGATTTGTGTCCGGGTGTCCCAGTCTAATTTTTCTTTGAGGTTCCCGGTCGTCATTTATAATCCCTGTGTCCCGGTCGTCATTTGTGTCCCGGTTCCCGGTATGTAATTTCATCAGTTGACAAACATGACGTCAGTCGACAAACAACTTCATGACGCATACAGCTCAATCCTTATAATGACGTCAGTCGACAAACATGACGTCAGTCGACACACAAACATGACGTCACTCGACACACACATACACACACACAGACAACTTATTTTTATATATATAGATAACTGCCCTTCTACAGTCACATTGAATGACAAATCTCAATCGTCCCAAACCGCATTCTCGAGACCGACCATCGCTCAATATGTCTCTCTGGGAATCTGCTTTCGTAGCTGCGATCCAGCGAGTGCCGGGAGATTTAGGCGAACAGTCTTTGAAACAGTTAATTTTCAAGTGCACTAAAACCCTACAGTGTGGCAAGTCTAGAACATTCTAAATCTACTTTCCGGCACGAAACGACCTTGCTACCTTTTTGAAAGTCCCAGTGAAAGCTGGATATAGACGCCTCCCAGTTCGAGAGTTTATGTTCTTACGCTGGCGTTGCTTTAATTGCCACACAACTGGTCACCTCGCCGCAGACTGTAAGAACAGTACTTTTGGCTGCAAATCTGGCTCTGGAAATCACAATTCTACGTTCGATACCCTCTGTCAGAAGGCAGCCTTCTGGGTTGGTTGCAAGACACATGGTCACACGTGCTACAGTCTGAAGTGCCCGAAAAATTGTAAATTCTCAAACTCATGACCTCATCACTTTCAATCCTTCAATCAATCAATGGGGTTTATTATGAATTCAAAAAATAAATGACACAACAACAATACTCCATTCCAGGACGCTGAGATCCTCAATTGCTACCGTTTAAACATAATACGCAGCGTAGTCACTGCTCCTGCTCTCAGAAACAACCTCACCTCTCATTTATCCAACAAAACTACCAATTATCCTCCTGCCCTTTGCCCCAGGGGAAACCGCCTCATCATTATACCAAGAAAAAAAATTTGTACTTTATATAAAAATCATTTGATCAATCATTATTTAACCAGTCTTTTCCAATGCTAATAAATGATTTTTTACTCTTCTTTTAAATGACGCGAGGGGGGCTCCCACCTCTCAGCTCTTCTGGGAACAAGAGCTGTGCAAGGTTCCATAACCTTGCACAAGTTATATACGGAGCAAAATCCGATCGTACAGTCAGGGAGATAGGTATTTGCAGGTTTGATGATGATCGGGAATTTAAATTGTGCTGGTCCGATATAGGTCGAAATAATGTTTTAAATGAAGACGGGAGTTCACCATCTAGAAACTTGAATACAAAGGTTAAGCATGACTGATGATGCAGCGACTCCAATGACAAATACTCTTCATTTTTTCCAATTAATTTCAAAGATCTCTTATGAATCGAATTGAGCTTCTGTGGGTGATATTTAAACGTCGATTGCCAGATCATTGCACAGTCCTGTAATTCGGTTTGATAAGAACATTGTATAGCAGGACCAATGTTTCCTGTGGCAAAGTGTTCTTTAGTTTCTTTATCATTCCAAGATTCCGGGATATCTTCAGCTCTACTGCTTGAATGTGATGCAGGAATGACAGGCTCTCATCAAGCAGGACTCCCAGGTATTTTACAAGACGCTTTTCTGGCCGACTGATCAAACCTCTGGATGTTTCGATACCACATATCTCTGGATGGCCACTTCTGACCCGGCAAAAACAAATAAAGCGCAAGACTTATCAATGTTAATCACAAGACGGTTGGAATCCATCCGGAGATACGTCTCCTCGAGAACAGCTCCAAGCTTGGAAATGAGCGCTGTTTTATCCTTTTCACAACAGCCTAGTGTGGTATAGCTTACAGCAGCGAAGAATAGTGTGTGTCGGGTTCAATACGCTACTCCGATCGTTAACATGAATCAGGAAGAGTAGTGGTCCTAATATTGACCCTTGGGGACACCACAATTGACCAATACATTATTTTCTGGATCTTCTTTTAATAAATTATGCTGTCCCTCAAGTATGATCTGAAACAATCCAGAGTTTCGCCTCTTATTCCTATGTGCTCCAGTTTCCCGAACAGAATAGGCTGGTACATACTATCAAATGGTTTTCTGATATAAGTCAGGACCGCTGCAGGTAGAAGGCCAGAATCTAGATTTTTGTGGATCCACAAACTCAAAGCCGTTAGTGCATCTTGGGTCCCATGTCGTGGTCTAAACCCAAACTGATGAGCATTAAGAAACCCTTTTTTTCTCCCGAAACTGGAGTAGCTGATGCTGAATGGGTTTTTCAAAAACTTTTGAAAAAACAGAAAGAATGGAAATTGGTCTATAATTCACAGGATCAGCTTGAGAACCTCCTTTGTGAAAAGGAACAATTCTAGCTTTCTTTAGCCGTTCTGGGAAAGTACCCTTCTGCAGAGACAAATTGATCAAGTAAGTAAGAGGCTCTATGATAGACGAAGCAACTGCTTTTAACACATTAGTGTGTACTCGGCCGAATCCAGAAGCTGAATTTCCTCTTAGGTTTCGTATAACCAACAGAATTTCAGATGGAGAGACAGGAGGGAGAGCCATTGACTTGGTACATGCTGGGTCTAGATAATCTTTAAAACTCTTCTTGGGGTTTTCAACGGAATTTGCTTTTTTCCCCACCTCCGCAAAAATGATCCCAGTGCATTTGCAGCGTTTTCTGGTCCCGGCATAGTTTCCCCATTTACAGATAATTTCGAAGGAATCTGAGGTGGGGCGCTGCAGGGACATAGTTAAGACTTTACAATCTTCCGTGAATCATTCCCACTTTCAGCTGTCTTTCCAATGAAATAATTTCTCTTAGCTTTACGTGAAATTGATCGCAGGCATTTTTTATACTCAAACGTCGCTATGCAAGCGTTATTTACGTGATTAGTCTAGAGCTTATTTTTCTTATTAATACACTGGAGCAGTTCATGACTAATCCAAGGGCTGATGGGT
This sequence comes from Artemia franciscana, assembly GCF_032884065.1. Taxonomy (NCBI): domain Eukaryota; kingdom Metazoa; phylum Arthropoda; class Branchiopoda; order Anostraca; family Artemiidae; genus Artemia; species Artemia franciscana. The sequence goes on along the minus strand of NC_088875.1, from coordinate 14,851,002 downwards.
TTATTTTTCCGTCCATTCTTCCTGGTACACTTTTTAGAGCAGCAATCGATATACTTTTTCATAAAAATGTTATGAAAATCCTCAAATCCTGCATTAACATCTTCTGTATTCATAACATTATCCCAGGATGTGCTCTCCAGTACTTGTTAAAGGGTTTCTAGGCTCTCATCATTTAATTTCCATGTGACATATCCCTGCGTAGGCGTGGCATTGGGCTTAGTATCTTTGTGCTTTATTTTAAAATTCATAAGCAGAGGGAAGTGATCAGAAGTGTCAGATAGCGAGAGAGAGGCCGATATTGAATGCAGCGTAAAAAAAATGTTGTCAATCAATGAGTAGGAGTTGGTAGTTACTCGAGTAGGTATCGTAGTTGAGGGGTACATGTTCTAATTAGACATTATACTGAGCAGATATATCGCAAAACTAACTATGCTATCCTTGAATGTAAACGGGTTTTCTGCTAATAAACTTTCAGGGTTGGAAAGCCTTCCTTTTCGGTATCGTGTAATTTGTATCCAGGAACATTTTATTGCTAAACATGGTCTGAACATACTTGAACTTGAGGACATGACTTCCTATTCTGCAGCAGCTAGGTAGCTAAATTACCGAGACTGACTCTCCGGCAGCCTTTTCAGCTCTCCACTCTAGTTTTTTTATGTTATTGATTATTACTTAGCCATGAGAGTGGAGTCTTTTGTGTGTATTAGTCTGTATCTACCTACGGACTATAATAATGATCAGTCACAGCGTTTATTCGCGTTATCATGCGTAAAATTTGGTTCTTGTATAGATGAAATTCGGCGTTGTGTTTAAGTTGCATTTTAACTGGCAACTTTAGCTGTAGTTTGTCTCAGCCAAATTTTCAAGTGTCACCTTGTTCAACGCTAATTAGGGGTAAATTGAGACATATCTTGGGTATTTTTGGTAATCGTCTGATTTTACGCATGTTCTTACGTTTTCGCGAACTTCCAGCTCGGACCATGTTGCAGAATCGTCAGATCCGCAAGCTGATAGAGTAAAGCTTGGGATTGATTATTAGTTTTCTGATCGTCTTCCCCATAATCTGCTCCATCACTTTGCCACCTTTTGATCTTCGAAGTATACCTATTACTTCTTCATGCCTCGACAGCGTTGTGACAGGTCGAAAAACGATCAAGCCCTATTTATTGCGCCGGTGTATATAATTCTGGGTAAAATTAGCGGTATGTTTCCATTTTCTTCAGAAGTCAGTTGCCTCAAAAAGAGATTATAATTTGTCTATAAAATAAGATTTATTCATAATTGATTAGTCATGCAATAAGTATATTGTGCTGATCCCCCAAAGGTCCCTAGGGCTGGAAACATCGTTCTGCATGTGTGCTATTCAGAAATTTGCCACGCCCTCTGTTTTGCTGTAAATTATGCTGTTCCTTTGCAACGACTCCGTAAAGGACTTATTCCTTGATGGTCGTCAGACCCAGATCTCGTTCCTTCAAGTAGTCAAGGAAGATTTTGGTTTTCAATATCGAAAGAATGTGGACGTCTAAACTCTGGCCTCGTGAATAGCATACGGATTTTTACAAAGCGAAAGTTTTCCAAGGTCTTAGCTCGGCATCGGAAAAATCTAATCGATCTCCTTTCTGTCCGTCCTATACAAGATCGAAAAATAGTCTTAAGGTCCGTCTCTCGTTCGACAACTACTTCTTCATGCCTTGGATCATTTTCTGTCTTCTCATCCTCATGAAGATTTTATTGGTACGACATGTTATACCCAAGATGCCAGCTGTGAGCGAAAATGGAATAGTTCATCTTTTGTTGATCAAATCAATGTGATTCATCTGAAACACGGAGGGGAACTTTTTACAGCGCATCTCTCTCTGCTTATACAGTTGATTTTTACTCGGGGGATTGCACTATTTTCTTTCTGCATCGGAGATCTGACATCCCACTTCTAAAATATGGAAATTCTAGATTCAGTGCACATCATTCCGTTCGGTAACTGTAGCTATATCTCTGTGCAAGCTCTTAGAGTTACTGTTTATAGAGCGACTCATAAAGTGTGCTACACTCCTTCAAAAAATTTAGCTTCAAACAGGGAAGCAATCTGCCTAAGTGTTTATCGTCGTTGCTAATGTCTTGATTGATGTCGAATCTTCTAGGGAGGGTCTTGTCTTGTCTGGACCTAACATTAGACGCGCATTCAACTCTCTAATTCGTACAGCGATGCTTCAGGTGGTTGGTAAACATGGATTGATTCTAGCTTTCATTCGCTCTCACTGGTATCTGTATACTGGTATCTGTATACTCACTGGTATCTGTGACAAAGTTTTAAGGGAAGAACAATGCGGTTTTAGAAAAGGTAGAGGATGTGTCGACCATGTTTTCACTCTTAGGTTAATAATTGAGAAGTCCCTTCGTTGTCAAACACCTTTGGTCCTTAGTTTTATCGATTATGAGCAAGCTTTCGATTCTGTTGATAGAACAGCGTTAACAAAGGTCTTATCGTTATATGGTATACCAGAAAAATACATTAAAGTGATTTGCGCCATGTACGAGAATAATACTGCTGCGGTTAAGGTAGGAAATGAGGTTAGCAACTGGTTTTGTATTAAATCAGGAGTTAAGCAGGGTTGTGTTCTATCCCCCTTTATATGGATCATTTTGATGGACTTCGTCTTAAGGAGCACAGGAAAGGCAATTGGAGACCATGGAATCAAATGGGGAGGAAGAACGCTCCTGGACTTAGATTATGCTGATGATTTAAGCATATTAGATGAAAGTGTGAGCAAAATGAATGAATTTTTAGAGGTTTTACGAGTTCAGGGTGCTAAAATAGGCTTGAAAATTAATGTTAAGAAGACTAAGTCACTAAGGTTAGGAATAAGTGAAGATGAACAGGTGACCTTAGGTAACGAAAAGATTGATCAGGTTGGGAGCTTCAGTTACCTTGGTAGTATTATTAGTAAAGATGGTGGGAGCAGTGAAGATGTTAAAAGTAGAATAGCTAAAGCTCAGGGTGTTTTTTCACAGTTAAAAAAAGTTTGGAAGAATAGAAAGATAAGCCTACAAACCAAGATTAGAATATTGGAAGCTACAGTGATGACAGTGGTCAAATATGGCTCTGAAGCATGGACACTCCGAAAAGCAGATGAAAATTTACTAGATGTTTTCCAGAGAAATTGCTTACGGATTGTTCTGGGTACCCGGCTGACTGACCGTATTTCAAACAGTAGGTTGTACGAAAAGTGTGGTTCAATCCCGCTTTCTGAGGCTATAATGAAAGAAAGGTTGAGATGGCTGGGCCACGTTCTACGGATGAAGGATGACAGATTACCGAAGATTGTCCTTTTTGGCCAACCGTCTGGGGCTACACGGAAAGCAGGTCGTCCTTGTCTGGGTTGGGAGGATGTCATAAATAAGGATTTAAAGGAAATGGGAACTTCCTGGGAGGGTGTAAAGAGGGAGGCTTTAAATAGATTAGGTTGGAGGAGGAGCGTGCGTAGCTGTGTTGGCCTCAGGCGGCTTGGTGCTGCAGTGAGTTATTAGTAGTAGTAGTAGTAGTAGGTATCTGTATTCCAGACTATGGACCGACTAAAGCTATCTCTGACAAAGGTTTGTTCTCCATTTCATGCATTCGGCTCATTCTAGCCAAGAAAGCTCCGCGTCGAGGAGCAGTCATCTCCCCCTTGATTTAAAAAAAATGTGTACTTGAAGCTCAAGATCTGTGTCCATCTTGGCTGATTTTGTCTTCGGTATGTTATGTGGATGGCATCCTGAACCTTAGCTGAACTCTTCTACGGATAACCGAAATTTATGAATTCCTAGAAGCTGAATAGCAGAAAGGTAGACTCCCATTCAACTCTTCAAAATCAGATATCGTCCTATCTAACTGAAAAATGGACTCCCTATGCTCCTACCGTAATTCTTTGCTCTAGCTCTGTCCAGCCCGTTAACCACCTTTTTTTATACCGGTCTATACATAGGTTCGTCAATTTCCCACACCTGAAAACTCTCCTCGACGAACTTAAACCATGAATTTCAGTGTCTTACGCTTCAATCCTATCGTGCAAAACTCCGATTCAACCGGCCGGTTCTAGCAAGTCTGTACAACGCTGTCACTCTCACATACTGTATGCTAGTCCCAATTATCAAATAATTTTAATGTTTTTGCAATCGAGTGTAACATATATTTACCTAAGCTCAGGACTTTTATCCCAAAATCTATGGGAAGATCTCAAGGGCCTGCCATGAAGTGCAGGAAGGTCATTGTTGTGGATCAGATGAAGAGACAACCATATAAGGGTATGCCGTCGTTTAAGTGAATCTGGGGGCTGGAATATAAAGGTAGTGGTATTTTTTCTTGGTCACACGGTGAGGAGCAACTCTTTTTGGTCCTAGGGTATATGATCGTTATCCTTTTGGCATGTCCATGGATCAAAGGAATGATGGTCTCCAGCTAAAAAAGGTCACGTTACTGGCAGTGACATTGGAACCCACCAGCAACCACAGATTTTAGTCACGATTTCATCCGTTGTCTAATTTGTAAAATTCAGCCCAGGGGTGGTGTATATTAAAGTGCCTTTGAGAAAAAAGGATCGGCAGGTTTATGACAAACGCGGCTGAAACAAAAAGGTTTTGGCGTTGGATGGTGATGTCAACATTGAATTACGTTGTTAACGTTCGATGTCAACGTCGAATTGTAGCTTTCTTATTGTTTCATACGGTACTTATTTATAAAGACTCAATTCGTGCATATCGCTTATTTATATTTGGCTAAAGTAGTTCAGACCATGAATTTCAGAAGTTTCGTGGACCAAGTTTTGCAGATATAAAGGAGGAAGATTTGGTGAAAGATTTGCAAAAAATGTTTTTCTGTGTCGATCTCTCCTTTTCTGGAGTTTTTTTTCTCATAATATACAAAATCTTTTATGTATTATTTCTCTTTGTACAATATGCTTCATTTCTTTTCCGAATATTGACCATCATCTTAACAATATTGCCAGAGATAGTTATTAAGTCAAATTGAATGCCTATAGCTGCTGAATTCCAAACATGTCTTCTGTCTTCCGGCCGAGCGATTGTCAAGGTCTGACAAAACAAAATATGTAGATATACAATAGAAACTAAAAATGAGTAAGATTAAAAAAAAAAGAATTGCTATGGAGAAAAATCTCAAAAAAAAGAATTGCTTTTTCACAGATTTGCAACAAACATTTACTTAAATGAGGGCGTTCCCTTACATCATTACTCAGGACTATAGTTAGGTCATAATTAATTAATGCAAATATCGAACAAAATAATGTAGCACCATCCTATTCTGGATAGAAACTAAATAAAAATTTGATCAAATCAATAATTCACAAGATTTTTTTTTTGGGGGGGGGGGTCAGTTCAGGATCCATTGCGGTGTATTCGATGAGCATAGTTCTGTTCAGAACCACTAGGCTTCTTATTGTTATAATAAAACTGTAAACAATTTTCTTTGATGCTAGAAGCCTTATTTTTGTGTTGAAATTCTTTCAAGTTACTTCTGGCGAGCTTCAATTGAAATCGTGCTTGTATTTTTTATCTTTTTTAAGTTGATAATAAAAAACTGTGGCTTGTTGAATAGCTCGAAATGTGGCTTGTTGAGTAGCTAAAAGCTCTTCGTAGATTTATTCCATATCAAGCTGATACACTGGTAAAGATTCGTTTTCCATCTAAATTTGTTAAGACTTCAACCACCGCCATAGAAATCCTCAAATAATTTGGGTTATCTTCATAGTCCTATCACAGCCTAACCTGGGATATCTCACCCCCACCCCCCTCAATTGCTGTTGTATATAAACGTCCTTAGGTTGTTTAATTCACTGGGTAAGAGAAGTTGACGAAAATAGACCTTTGGACCTCACGTACGAATTTTATGCCTAAAATGACCGTATGATTTTTTTTCAAATGTTTAGCATAGTTTTGTTTAGAAATTGCCTAGCATAATTTTTTTTAAACTCTCTTGTAAGTCATCGTTGCTCTATGTTTTTCGTTCTTTCGTTCCTTATTTGTATATATACACTTAGAATATCTGGAGTAATAGGTTGTGGTTTTATTTTATTTTCTGTTGTGCTAACCTTATCTCTGTGTGTTTTTGAGTTTTTATTTTTACTAATTTTTATGTATTTTCTTTAAGTTTTTGCTTTCTCTTCTTTATATGTAAGGAGGAATCGTTGGAAAATATATCTTGACAGGAGTTAAATCCGCGAATCTTCTGCTAATTAGCCTTTACCATATATTTGTTCATGGTTAAGTATATCCCTTGTTTCAATGGTTATCTCAGCCTCTTAATTTGTCTTTCTCTTCTTTCCTCTTTTGGTTTCTGAAGAACCGCTTTGTTTTTCACTTTGTCCAGCCTGAATAAATTTTCTGGTTAGGTCAATTTTAACTGTTCCCTGGATTGAGTTGGGTGGCCGAGTTGAAATCGTGTGTACCAAAACTGGATATTCAGCAGTTGTTGAATTTCTGACCAAGCCTTTTTATGGTGGCAAAAAACACCGTATTGTTTGTGACCTTTTTCAACAAGGAGAGAAAAAGTCTTTTTTGAACATTCAAGGAGAATGGAATGGGGAAATGATTGGGAAGTGGAGTGATGGCGTAAGTAGGTTTATTTTTCAATTAATTAGAAACTGAATTAATTATAATCCAATTAATTTTGATTATTTAGAAAAGGATTTTGAAAAGTGCGATTGGTCACGAACCAAATAAGCTATCGCCTTATTTATAGCACATAAATTCTGCTAGACCTAACTGTGCATCGAAATAATGTTGTTTGAGACTATATTTGATTTACTGAATCTTGTCATATCAGAAGTAAAGAATGACAACAAAATTTAAATCTGTACAAGAAAGTAATTATGCGTGCCAATATTTAGGTGTCTTCTAGATTTTGAAATCATTGGTTTGTGACCAACTGAAATCTTCTTTTCAAAATACAGTACAGCCTTTTTCATCAGAAAAAAAGCCCAAACCGTGGCATGGTCACGACATTACAAATATAAAAGTTTTCCTACAACTAAACTTTTGTACATGAATATACTTTGAGTGGTTGGGTCAAATTAAAGAAAAAAGAAAAAAAAGGGAGAAACTACAGGAGAAACGTTGATTTTCTTGGGATGGACTTCAACATTACTGGTAACATTAGTGACACCCTGGTAGCCATTTTGGGGTTTCTTTAACCTCTTTTAGCAGTTGCAAATATGCAAATTTTTTCCAAAAATAATCCTTTTCTACCTACCTCCATTCCAAATACCTAGGGATCTTGAAGTCAGGTATAGTCTTGAAGTCCTAATCACTCAAAGAATAAAGGGAATGTATTATTCTCGGCGTCTTTGAGGGAATACAGGTAAAAACTTCGATTGGTTGTTAAATATTGTACCATTGGGTTTTCAGTTTTCGTTCTTCTAGATTGGGGTTTTGGCTATAGTGATTTCAATGGTGCAGTTTTCGTTTTGATCCGACACCATTATTATGGGCTATTTTTCGAAACGCCAATGAACGTGTTTTTGCAACGGAGTTTTATGATTAAGACTAATCAAAATAAGAACTACCATTCCCGAATCAGCTTCAAGCGGCAATTCATTCTCGCTTGACATTTTTCTTTTCTTACATGCTTCAAACGTGTTTGTTCAAATTTCAGTTACTATCACATTGGTACTTTCTTTAGTAAGCTACCCCTATAATGGGACACCCAAAATTAATTGCAACCGAAGATAACAACTAATACATTTTTACGCAGTTTCAAAATATATAAGTTACGTAAATTTAAAGTGGCCCATCAAAAGCTACGAACCTGGGAAAACTTGTCTGATTTTCAATAAAAGGAGAAACACTCCCCAAGTGGAGAGCAAAGAAGAAAGAGGAGATAAATAAAAAAGGAGATAAATCACTGTTTCCCATACAAAAAAGTTAGATTCCTTGTTGCTCAAAATGGGGGACTGTTATTCTCCATGTGGTGTCCTCGACTATGGAAATTCTATGATGCAGTTTTCATTTCCATCCGACATAATTTTCGAGGGGGTTCCAGGCCTTTTTAAAAGTTCCTATAAATTGTTCAGGAAATAAACTCTCACCATTAAGATTAATCGAAATAATACTCGACATCCTGAATCAGCTTCGAAAGGTGATTTAACTGTTTACCTTTTTTTAACTTTTTTGTTTCTATGGGCCAAAGTACGTTCATTACTAAGATGCGGAGGATGCCCCAACCATGATGTTGTTTTTTCTCATGCTGATATGTTTTTGTTTTTTTTTTCTATCCTGCGGTATTTCATCTTTGCAGAGTTCTAATAGGCTTTGACTGTAGTTTGATATCGCACCAGTTGTTAGTTTTTGGTCATGAATAGCAGTGTTGGTTGTTCAGATGCATATATTCATTGATAACATAGGTAAAGGATTTGATGATATGACTCCGAACTCAGTAAAGAGCAATTTACTAGGAAATTTAAATCCAGTCAGTTTTGGTTCTTAAAAGCCGGCACTAGAACTTTCAATTTCCAACTCGATGAGCCTTCTGCTAACTTTCTGCGAGTACTCCTTCTATGCAAAGAGATCGGAATATAAACAAATACAAACAAATCCCCCACCTCCCTCAACACACTGCAGGTATGCAATTTTGATAACCTGGATGCACTTCTTGATTTTTGATTTAGTTCAAAATTCCGCTTAAAATTCCCGGAAAGTTTCAACTTAATACCTTTAGCCGTTTCTGGCACCCATGATCAGGCATCCTCTCTTTTTATTAGAAACTAGCTGTTGTAGCCGACCAACACCTAGTTGGTCGGGGCGCTTCGCCAACAACACATTATAAATTGTTGAGCTTTAGCAAGCTTGGCACATGAAGATTTTTTTAACTGTCAATGTTAGAATGAACATTAACAAATTGAAAAACATTGAAAAAGATAGAATGTTACCAAATCCTACTACAGAAGAAACAGCCGAGGAAGCTGCTCAAAGAGTTAATGCCAAAAGGCTTGCGGCTAAAGAACGCAAAACCACGCAATTAGATGAAGATCAACCTGGACAGCGAGAGTCAAAACGTATCAAAACTGAAAATGATAGCGATGATGATTGGGTTTGGGATTTTGACTTGGATAAGGTCATCAATGCCTACCAGATTTTAGTTAAAAAAAACAAAGGTTCGTCGATATGTTTTTATGTCTGAAAAATAAAGAAGAAAAAGAAAACTGAAACTAAAAATGTAAAAACTGGGAATCGTATAAATATTTCAAAATATTTTGACAATAGATTAAAGTAATTCGAAAACCTTAAAACAGATACTTAAAATTTTGAGGTTTATTATAAATTGTTGAGCTTTAGATACTTAAATAAAAACAGATACTTAAATTTTGAGGTTTATTATAAATTGTTGAGCTTTAGCATGCTTGGCACGTGAAGATTTTTCCAACTGTCAATGTTAGAATCAACATTGACCGACAGAATTTGCGATTGCTATATGTCACTTGGTTAATACCAAGTGCAATAAAAAAGTAAAAAACTAAAAAGAAAAAAAAAGCTAAAAAAAACTAAAAAAGCTGCAAAACTAAAAAAATAAAAAATAAACTATATCTATATATAGATATATAAAAATAAGTTGTATGTCTGTTAACTGACATCATGTTTGTCGACTGACGTCATTATGAGGATTGAGCATTATTTTGTCATGAAGTTGTTTGTCGACTGACGTCATGTCTGTCGACTGACGAAATTACAGACCGGGACACCGGGACAGAAATGACGACCGGGAAATGGGGAATATAAATGACGAACGGGACACTCAAAGAGAAATTACAGACTGGGACACCGGGACACAGAGAATATAAATGACGACCGGGACACAGGGACACAACTACAACGGGGATGCTGGGGGGGCACAGGGGGGTATATGAATGATGACCGGGACACAGGGAATGTTCGATTAGCAATCACCATCAACAAAGCTCAAGGACAATCATTAGAATAATGAGGTATAGATCTGAATAGGGATTGTTTTCCCCAGTGACAATTATATGTTGCATTTTCAAGAGTCGGTAAACCTGACAATCTATTTATATGCACAGACAATGGGACAGCAAAAAATGTTGTATATTCGCAAGTTTTACGTAGTTAAAAACATATATATATATATATATACTAGCTGTTGGGGTGGCGCTTCGCGCCACCCCAACACCTAGTTGGTGGGGCGCTTCGCGCCCCCCCAAGCCCCCCCGCGCGCGTAAGTCGTTACGCGCCATTGTAGTTGTGTCCCTGTGTCCCACCTGTGAATATAGATAGATTTATATATGTGTTTCAAACTACGTAAAAATTGCGAATATACAACATTCTTGGCTTTCCCATTGTCTGTCCATATACAAAGCCGTATGCACTAATAATGACGTCATATGCAAACGCTCTTTTTACAAACAAACAAACTTGCATTCACACAGCTCGTTTTTATATAGATAGATAGATAGATAGATACAATACAAATTAACTACGTAAAACTTGTGAATATACAACAGTCATCGCTGTCCCATTGTCTGTGCGTATAAATAGATTGTCAGGTTTACCGACCCTCAAAGATGCAACATACAATTGTACATTGGTAAAGTAATCTGTATTAAGATCTATACCGCATTTTTCTAGTGATTGCCCTTGAGCTTTGTTGATGGTGGTTGCAAATGCTAATCGAATTGGGAATTGCAATCTTTTAAATTGAAAAAGCAGATCCGTTCGAATCATGGGAATGCGAGGAATAAGAACAGCCTCACCCTCATAAGGCCCTGTCAAGATTGTGGCCTCTATTAGGTTTTCCATTGTTTTTTTTTACGGCAAGTCGCGTGCCATTGCAAAGCTTTGGTGGGCTGATATTTCTTAAAAGTATTATTGGTACGCCTATTTTTAGTTGTAGCACGTGTGGTGGAAACCCTGAAGGATCTATGGAATTTAAAAATTCAGATGGATAATTAACCGCTTCATTTGGTTCCAAAATACAAATTAACTGCGTAAAACTTGCGAATATACAACATTCTTCGCTGTCCAATTGTCGCTGCATATAAATAGATTGTCAGGTTTACCGACCCTCGAACATGCAACGTACAATTGTCCATGGGAAAAACAATCAGTATTAAGATCTATACCACATTTTTCTAATGTTTGACCTTGAGCTTTGTTAATGGTGATTGCAAATGCTAATCGAATTGGGAATTGCAATCTTTTAAATTGAAAAGGCAGATCCGTTGGAATCATGGGAATGCGAGGAATAAGAACAGCCTCACCCTCAAAAGGCCCTGTCAAGATTGTGGCCTCTATTAGGTTTTCCATTGTTTTTTTTACGGCAAGTCGAGTGCCATTGCAAAGCTTTGGTGGGTTTATATTTCTTAAAAGTATTATTGGTACGCCTATTTTTAGTTGTAGCACGTGTGGTGGAAACCCTGAAAGATCTATGGAAATTAAAAATTCAGATGGATAATTAACCGCTTCATTTGGTTCCAAAACTGTGTCGACTGACTTGTAAAGGACTGCCTGGTCTCGAATCTTGGTCAAAACAATATTGTTGATTTCGTGGACGTCTATATTTTTGGGTGCGAGAATCGCTCTTTCACTTAGCCATTTATTATTTTTATAATTTTTTAGAATATTTGGAAATACTTTTTCAATCAATTCATTTTTGGACGTCACTAAATTACAGAAATCAGCAGGTAGTTGTATACGTCCTGAAATTGAGTCTACTGGGAGCTTTCCGTTTCCCATTGTCAGCAATTGATCTGAAAATGTTTGACCAGAGTCATCGTTTTGCAATCGGACACGCATATTTGTAGTTAATTTTAATGTTTTTACGTGTGCCCATAAATTAGAATTTTTCAGGCAAGCATTCATTTCGTCTGCAGGAGTTGATCTAGGTATTATAGGTAATGTTTGCCTGAAATCTCCCGCAAGCAATATTAATTTGCTGCCAAAGGGTTTCGACTTCCCTCGCAAATCTTTCAAGCATTGATCCAGAGCCTCGAGCGATTTTTTGTGTGCCATTGTGCACTCATCCCAAATAATAAGTTTGCATTGCTGCAATACTTTACCCATCCCAGATGATTTGGAAATATTGCACGTGGGAGTTTCTGTAGAATGCAAGTTCAGAGGCAATTTCAAAGCGGAATGAGCAGTTCTTCCACCAGGCAGCAATGTTGCGGCTATTCCGGACGACGCAATTGCCAACGCTATATCATTTTTTGATCGAATTGATGCCAGAATCAGTTTTATCACAAACGTTTTACTAGTACCTCCTGGTGCATCCAAAAAGAAAATTTCTCCAACGTTGTTATCGACACAATGCATTATCGTATCATAAATGTCTTTTTGTTCCGACGTTAACTTGGAAATGTTATTTTGTAAATACGACAATAGATCACTCGTACTGTAACTTTGTTCACGATCCAATTCTACACATGTCGAAACAGCAGCGATACGGTTAGGTGAAGGCATTCCCAAATCCTGAAGAGGTTTGTTTGCCATACGTACGCACAAATCTTCTATAACAACTAAAGTGTAGTTATAAATTTCTGATGTAAAATCAAAAGTCATATCTGACGTCTCTAACTGTTTTCGATGGAGTATATCTTCGGACATTTTTGACTTATATTTTTCCCATAACTCTGTAGGAGCTGATGGAGAGCAAGTTGTTAAAATGATGCCAAACAATGCACGAATTTGACTTGGGGTTGACGTTTCGCACGCGTCATTGATGCAGTTATCCCAGTGTTGGTCATTCTCCAATAAATTCAGAGCTTGGCATGCACTACGGTAAGTGTCATGTATAGTACCATTTACAGTCCTCAAATACTCAAAGGATGTCGGACCGGGTACATTCACCAAAAGCAGGCGTAGAAAGAAGCATTCATGTTGATTGGGGTGAACGGTGTAGAGTCTTCCTATCGTGGTATCTTTGAAGATGGTAGGTTGGCCGTCGACTGACTTACCCTGTTTTCGACGTTGAAATACTTTATTTTTAGTATTCCACGTGTAATACGAAGGCACTTCAGTATACAGCAGTTTTTTTGCAAAAGAATCATTTTTGCAAAGTGAAAAAAAAGCTGTTAATGTTGTATCCGGTGGATTCAGGACTCTTTGTTGCACGTTGGTTTCCGTGAAATAAACACGTTGACCATTCTGTAAATGTACCGCTAAGTGAACAACAGCTGGACTACGTTCATGTATCGGAAATTAAAGAATTCGCCAAACAGCTTCATTACTGCTTATGTATCTTCCAGCCTGATATTGTACGATTTCATCGAAATCTTTGATTTCGGGCTATAAGCCAAAAACTGCCATGTCACTGCCTTTGTTGACGTATTTACATATGTATTTGATTGCATTTACGGAGTTACAGTATTCAACGTTTATGTGTGCATTAAATGTTTTTGATAATAATGGGGAATATGGAACAACCCACTGGTTATCTACTTCGATGGTGGTACCGTTACGCTTCTTTATTATTGCTGTTTTACCGCCATCTTCAGTAGATCTTCTTCTATATTGTGGGTAACCATCATTGCCAGTAATTGTGTTTGATACTAAACGTCGAGGATATTGCTTTGTGCACCTTCCTTTGGCCATGCATGGTAAATTTTCGTTCAGTGCACCGCAAGGTCCATGTATCATATTTTTTACAATAATATCATGTAACCCCTTATCGACATTTTTATCAGGTATTTCAGCGGAAATCACATCATCAATTTCGTTCGAAGTAATTTTTTTATGTAGCCAGATTAGTATATGTGCGTGTGGCAAACCTCGTTTTTGCCATTCCACTGAGTACATCCAGCATCGCACTGACCCAAACACTTCAAGTTTTACAATGTAGTTTATCAGTGATTTCAACTTTTGCCGGAAGACACGGTTCGTAATGTCATGCCTATGAACCGCCGATTGTCCTTGAAGTAAAAGCTGCAGTATCTCGTCCAAAGATTGATTACATGCAAATGTAATAAATAAATCTGGACGACCATAGAGACGAACATACGTAATAGCATCTTGAGCATATTCATGCATATGACGGGGACTGCCAGCATATGACGAAGGTAAAATTGTTAATCTTCCAATGTTTGTGGTATTACCGTCATTTATAACTGCATCTCGCAAATGAATGTATTGTTCAGAGCGGAGCTTGGTCTGATTCAGGCGGATATATAGCAAACGTTCTGATTCAATTTTAGCATACATATCAACGACGAATTGGTGAAACAATTCACGGCATTTTAAAATATAATTTTCTTCATCCTGCCGAATCATTAGTCTATAGGAATAATAATGCATTGCACTGCATTTCTTATTCATTTCTTTGTTAGTGGCTGGATTCATCAATTTAATATTAAAGTGATAGCCGTCGGCTCCATCCCATAAAATGATAGGATATTTTAGGGCATCGTAGCATCGATGAGTTTCAGCAATTCTTAACAACTGAGCGTTTCGCTTATGAAGAATAATATCTCGAGGTAAAAACTGATCACCGACCATAACGATTGCCACTTCGTCGATAGTTGGAGCATTGTATCTACGCACATGTTGGCCAGGAGGCGTTTTGTCAGCGGAAATAACAATTTTATGCGTATCAGTAGGCATCAAATCGATGGCTGTTTTGAACAAACGCACTAAATTATTATTTTCGTGGAAAAGATGTTGCAATTGGGAAACGATTGTCCTTTCAACGTTGGGAGAAATTTCGCAACGTGCATTCAATTCAGAATTTCTATCACTGATGAAGTACAATTGTAAAAATTTATGATTCTCGCCTGAGAATGGTAGAAGGGACCCTGCTCTATGATAAATTTGCCCTTTTACTTTGAAAGTAGACATAAATTGATCTGGATTTTCGATTTGGGCTCCAAACGACGTCATTTGGAAACTAAATGGAAAATTGAGTGTTTGATAAAAGTCTGATGAGTTGTATTTTCTGATTTTTGACAAAAAACGCTTAGATTCTGACGTAGATCCAGTAAGGAAAGTCTTCAATGGCTCTGGTGGTGCAGCCAATAGAGGAAGTTTAACTTTTCCTGAGGCGCAACACATTCCCATTGTTTCACCATTGAATTTCAAGGCCTTGCAATAGGGACAAATTTTAGACATTGTCCCGATTTGAACACATCTACTCAAGCTATAATCATCGACTGGGTTGTACCTGAATGCCAGGCGATAACTTTCAGGTTGCTCTGATTCCTCGGCACGCTTTCTTTTCTTACTTTCTCTATCAGCAGCAAGCCTGATTTCTTGCTGTTCTTGTGATTCCTCGGCACGCTTTCTTTTCTTACTTTCTCTATCAGCAGCAAGCCTGATTTCTTGCTGTTCTTGTAATTCCTCGGCACGCCTTCTTTTTTCACTTTCTCTTTTAGCAGCAAGTCTGCTTCCGCGTTGCTCTGGTAGTTCCTCGGCACGCTTTCTGTTCTTTCTTTCTCTATCAGCCTCAAGCCTGTTTCCTTGCTGATCTTCTGATTCCTCGGCACGCTTTCTGTTCTTTCTTTCTCTATCAGCCTCAAGCCTGTTTCCTTGCTGTTCTTTTGATTCCTCGGCACGCCTTCTTTTTTCACTTTCTCTTTTAGCAGCAAGTCTGCTTTCGCGTTGCTCTGGTAGTTCCTCGGCACGCTTTCTTTTCTGACTTTCTCTATCAGCAGCAAGTTTTTTGGCATAGACTCTTTGAGCATCTTCATCGGCTTTTGCCATTGTAAGTTCATCAGTCATTGTAAACTTAAACATTAATAGATATCTACGTGAACATATGTCTTAAATATCTTGAATGACGTCACCGTCAAAGCAAAAATGACGACAACTAATTTCATGACGTCAGTCAACGCAGAAACATGACGTCACCTGATCCACAGACAGACACACAGACAGACAACTTATTTTTATATATATAGAAGATATATATATATATATATATATATATATATATATATATATATATATATATATATATATATATATATCTATATTCACAGGTGGTACACAGGGACACAACTACATTGGTGCGAAAAAGAAAAAACCTAAAAAGAAAAAACTTTAAAAAAAAGCAAAAAAATAAAAAAGGTAAAAAACTAAAAAGATAAAAAAATAAAAAACTGCAAAACTAAAAAAAACAAAAAAGAAACTATTTCTGTATCTATATATATAAAAACAAGTTGTATGTCTGTTAACTGACGTCATGTTTGTCGACAGACGTCATTATGAGGATTGAGCATTATTCTGTCATGAAGTTGTTTTCAGTTTTGCCACTCGACCGGCACCGCTCCGCGGTGCCGGCCTCTTCAAAAAGCGGCATTTCCGCGGCATCCTTGAACCAAAATGTGGTAAAAACCGCTGCATGCCCGAAATTCTTGGAAAAGCTGTGTTTTGTATTTTTGAGAGAGAATGGGTGAAAAATCTCGCTTTAATATGAATGTTGATTCAGTGTCAAGTGAAGTATGGTGAAGATCTGTCATAAATTTGAGAAAACACGTGCTGTCTATCCTTCTTTTCAGCGGTCAAAGGTAAGCATGGTCAACTCAGTCCGTGAACACACATTTGTCGTTCATCGTTTTCGTCAAGCACGCAACAGAAGGAAAAGTGCAGAGGTACCACAGCAGTGAAAGTCCACGGTGGGAAAACCGTATAAATGTGAAGTGAATAGTGAAGAATCTTAAAGCGAATTTCCCTTGGGCCTTCAAGCCTATACAATAGAATAATTGATGGGTAACTAGATTCTCGTATCTCAAACTTTTTCGATTAATGTTTAATGAAAATCAATATCAAAAGCTTCAAGAAGGAACATTCAGATAAATAATACAAGACAAACAGACAAGATTAATCGGAATCGGACTGTTCACGTGTGTCACAAACAATATGTGGGAACATCTTACTACCATTTGGTGTCTTCGTTTGCAAGATATGGCGCCAGTAAACGACAATGTCCATGTCATCTATGTCAGGGAGATCGAAAGTACTAGGTAGAGCTACACTCGGTATAGACCGCCATTCCTGCTCTAGCTTTGCTTTATTCCAAAGCGCAGAATCGTAGTAGTCGAAGAACTGACGAAAATTGGGAACTTTCAGTTCATAACTAGAGCTTGGGGTAAGCAAGTGTACCAGGTCGTAGATCTTTTCAGAGAATGGAAAACGGTCAAGAATTTGTTGAACAGCTTCGACGTAGAAATCCCTCGCGGAGCGACGAATTTGGAGGCTTTCCGCTACAAAACGGCCACTTGTAACTTCTTTCGTTTCGAGTCCCACAAGGAAATCGTACCCTTTGTAGCCGATATAGGCGTTTTCGTCGGGAAGATAGTTCACTTCGTCATGCGGATTGATGTCAAAAGGGTTGACTGTTCTAACATATGAAGGCTTCATAAAGTTCATGGCTAATGTCCGAAGAAGTTTTTCCACCTGGGTTTTCATGAGGTGAAATAGGGGTTTTTCAGACTGGAAGATGGTGTTGAACTCATTCAGCTCTCCCAACACGTACTCGACAAAAAACATCATAACCCTCGAGTATGGGTTGTTTAGTGTCATTCTTACATGATCATTAGCATGCGAGGGATCATCAAGTACCAACGAGTCCCAGTACAACGTAAGAGTATCCCACTGTTCGAGAATACGGCGTGCACAGTTTTGAAACGACAACCAGCGTGTTGGAGCCAAAGCAAGGAATCTGTGCTGTTCCACTTGAGTAAAGACTTGAAATTCCTTCCTATATGCATCTTGGCGTTTTGCACTGTGCCTGAAGTGATTGCACACAGTCCGACATAGATCTTCGAGGCTCTTGGACAGTTTTTTGCAAGCATGACTTGCAACTAGGGCACACAGATGGCAGCTACATTTCACAACTGTAACCCAGGGATATTTCCCTTCAACAAGTGTTTTGACTGAGTGGTTTATCCCCATCATAGCATTCGTTGTGTCAGAGCAGAATCCGACCCAGTTTTGTAGAGGAACACCCGCCTTCTTGACATCATCCATCACCTTCACTAGCTGGTTGAATAGACCAGACGCTGATCCGTCGCTGCATTCGACAAGAGCGAGAAAATCTACCTGCACATTCATTGCTTCGTCACAAAAGCTGACACAAACAGCAAGCTGTTTGGCTACAGAGGAATCTGTGGTCTCGTCAATTACTACGGAGAAAAGATTCGTTTTCAGGTTTTCAAGAAGCTTTTCATGAAAATGAGGGGCCAACGCTTGTCGAGCAATATTAGTTGCTTTAGTTCTACCAAGAGTGGCCTGGCTTAGAAGATCTGGGCCTGGCATACTTTTCACAAGTTTCAGCAAGTCTTCAGAAAGCGAATAGGATAGATCGTGCTCAACGAGAAATGTCACTAGCTTCGCTTCAACAGTGGCCACTCTTTCGATTTTTGAATCACCAGAAAAATGAAGTCTCAATGGCACGGTCTTAGAAGACGAAGTTATCCAAGCTTTGTTATTTTCTTCGTGAGCTTTGGTCTGTTTGTGCCTTTTTGCGTCGTGTTTCCCTTTTTTACAAACGAAATCCTTTTTGCAGTAAAGACAGTGAGCTAAATATCCATTGTTTTGACCGGTCTGCTCCTTTCCTTTTCGTAACCATTCATTAAAGTCAGATTCTCTTTCCCACTCAGTCTTGTATCTTTGGTCTGCCCTTTTCTTTGTGATCCTCATTTTTTTGTTGGAGGGTTCACTATCGTCCGAGTCTTTATCACCGTCCTCATATTCCTGATCGATATCTATCACTTCTGCCATTACGTTGTAACACGTTTGGTCTAGAAACAAGAGAAATATTTAGCTAAATATTTAGGAAAGAAATAGAGAGAGTATAAAATAACACACACAACAACAAAAACCACTCAATGAAAAATTCTGTTTCTAAATCTGAATAGTAAAATTTGTTTACCGAAAAGGGCTGAAAGACCAAATGAAAATGCGTTACTTCGTTGCTATGACTTGGGCCCATGCTGACTTGGACACACATATTCAAGCAACGAATTAAACGGATACGTCAATTACGATCCTATTCAGAGAAAGTATCCTTCCCTAAGGTTGATCATGAAGTTTGACAGCCTGACGAGGACCCTTGCCAAGAAGGGCCGAAATATCCGTTGTATGCATTACTTGAATATATTCGCGATTAATAAGATTCCATACAGCTAGTAACTGTGTTGCATGCTTGACGAAAACGATTTGCGACAAATAGGCGTTCAAGCACTGAGCAGTTTTAACCATGCTCATTTGATTGGGCCACTGAAAAGCCGAGTTTGTATTGAGGTTCAAAGTTTCCGCGTCATAGTAGAACTTAGCGCTGTGAGCATGGCCTTAAATATTCTGAACATCATGCAAGAGAAAACAGTAAAAATGCCAAAAACTCCTCTTAACACTATCCGATATTGCATCGTATTCACTTAAAATACACATACAAAAATTTGCTTTTCAGTTCAACTTTATGGAGTCCGGTGAAGAACGGATACCTAAAAGAGCCAATTGTTTGGATCACAGATTAAATTCTGGGATTCCATAGAAACCTTTGGTCTTGTTCATTTTGGATGCCTGTTCAACTATCGTCCGTTTTGGACTTCTTTTGTTCTGTTGTCGGGATCCCAAAACGTAAGTGGAGGGATACCTATGACATTGCAAAAGTTGTCCGTCTGTCCGTCTGTAGCCTAAGCACGATAACTGTCGAAGGGAATGAGATATTTCGATGAAGGGAAAGGTCGAGTTCGTAGATGGGGTCTGTAGCCCTACACTTAGGGGTGGGGATTCAAATAAAGGGACAGACAAAATATTTTTGAACAGCTATTGAGAGAGTCGATTATGGGATAAGAAAACATGCTGAACACGGCAATGAAAACCATCTTCTCGCCGGACAAGTTGTTCGCCGGGAATCCGGCCAAAACCGTAAAGTTAGTTAAAAGTAAAAGTTTTATTTGAAGTTGATAAGATGTTCGATTTCTGGGTAAGAGGGTATGCTGAAACCGTATATGACAATCGTTTTTTAGTCGGACATATATTTTGTCCGGAATCCGGCTGAAACCGGATAATTTGTTATACGTATATGTTTTATTTGAAGTTGACTAGATGTTTCGCCAGACAAGTAGCTCCGGAATTTCGGCGAAACCGGAAAATTGGCAGAAGGCAGGATCGTTTCGATCGGTATCGTCAAAATAGATATGACTGATAGAGGTAAACACACATGCTGAATCCAGATCTGAACTTGGTTTTCTCAGAGGATTAGCCATCTGGGCTTAATCTGTTTCTAGATCTTTAAGAGTAAAAATGTTCAAGGAGTCTGGCGAAGACTGGATCTAGCGAAGACAAAACCCAATGTCTGGATTAAATATTGAATTTTTGGGATCCCATAGAACCTTTGGTCTTGTTTTTCACTTTCACAGAGGCACATTCAGTTATCAGATATTTTGCGTCCAGCCAGCCACGTCGGAGAGTAGAAAGGCTGGACACAGTCGACAAGTGCTAACAAGGAAATTGCTAATTTCGAAAAACATTATATTTCTTAGCTGTTTCATCATCGGGATTTTGATGATCTCTTCTAGTGAGAATCGGGCTTTCAAAACTTTCGGTAAGAACTACACCTCTCGTTGATACCATATGATGAATTCGAATTTTGAAATGATGAAGTAACGAACTGGCAACTAGTTAAAACACGCATTTTGGTAAACAGGAAACAGATCATAGAAGCTGTACACCCCCTAGGATAGGCCAGTACTTTTTGGCTCAATAAACTCTTTCTAACCTGATTACATCCAGGGCCATAACGACTAGGCAGGAGTCGGGGCACCCCCCCCCCCCCGAATATTGTCGGCCAGTCGTTAAAAAGTAGCCGAGTCAACGCGCAGCGCCGCTATTTTTCGTGAAAACAGTCAATTTTTTACTTGGAAACAGTAGATTTTTCGTAAAAAGTCGGTTTCTTCTTAAAATAGTTGTTTTTCTTAAAATCAGCCGAATTTTTGTCAACACAGTCGTTTTTTCTCAATAATAGTCGTTTTTATCTGCATAAAACAGTCGGTGAAAATGACCAGCCAGTCGATAAATACCTCCCCCCCCCCTCACATTTTGGCTAATAACGGTTCTTACGACACCTATTCTACTTAAATATAGTTACTACTTACCATCAATACCATCAGACAATCCTGTGAAATAAGACAAGTCTGTCTGGTTCTTATTGCTAACTTGAAAACACTTGGGCTGAGCTGACAGACGTCATGAAGTCATGAGATGAACTGAGAAACTCAAACGTCAAAGTTTCGTCAAACCCGCAAAAATAACTCAACCCCCTGCCATGCGATAATTTTCACGTTGCTCTTGTGATTCCTCGGCACGCCTTCTTTTTTCATATTCTCTTTTAGCAGCAAGTCTGGTTTCGCGTTGCTCTGGTAGTTCCTCGACACGCCTTCGTTGACGGAAATTGCACATTCCTAATTTGGCATTATCTCTTGAAGCCGCAAGCCTGTTTTCACGTTGCTCTTGTGATTCCTCGGCACGCTTTCTGTTCTTACTTTCTCTATCAGCCGCAAGCCTGTTTTCTTGCTGTTCTTGTGATTCCTCGGCACGCTTTCTTTTCTTACTTTCTCTATCAGCATAAAGTTTTTTGGCATAGACTCTTTGAGCAGCTTCTTCGGCTGTTGCCATTGTAGGTTCTTCAGTCATTTTACAATCAAACATTTTTCCGTCCAGGATCTTCTTACAATTAAAATTTTGTCTTTGAACGAATGTCTTAAATACATTTAATGACGTCATCGTCAAAACAAACATGACGACAACTAACTTCATGACGACATGACATGATGGCATGACGTCACTCGACACACACACAGACAACTTATTTTTATATATATACTATCTGTTGGGGTGGCGCTTCGCGCCACCCCAACAACTAGTTGGTGGGGCGCTTCGCGCTCCCCCAAGCCCCCCCGCGCGCGTAAGTCGTTACGTGCCAAATTAGTTACGCGCCATTGAGGTTGTGTCCCTGTGTCCCACCTGTGAATATAGATAGATTTATATACATGTTTCAAACTACGTAAAACTTGCGAATATACAACATTCTTGGCTTTCCCATTGTCTCTGCATATACAAAGCCTTATGTACTAATAATGACGTCATATGCAAACGCTCTTTTTACAAACAAACAAACATGCATACACACAACTCGTTTTTATATAGATACATGGATACAATACAAATTAACTGCGTAAAACTTTCGAATATACAACATTCTTCGCTGCATATAAATAGATTGTCAGGTTTACCGACCCTCGAACATGCAACGTACAATTGTCCATGGGAAAAACAATCAGTATTAAGATCTATACCACATTTTTCTAATGATTGACCTTGAGCTTTGTTAATGGTGATTGCAAATGCTAATCGAATTGGGAATTGCAATCTTTTAAATTGAAAAGGCCGATCCGTTGGAATCATGGGAATGCGAGGAATAAGAACAGCCTCACCCTCAAAAGGCCCTGTCAAGATTGTGGCCTCTATTAGGTTTTCCATTGTTTTTTTTTTTACGGCAAGTCGCGTGCCATTGCAAAGCTTTGGTGGGTTGATATTTCTTAAAAGTATTATTGGTACGCCTTTTTTTAGTTGTAGCACGTGTGGTGGAAACCCTGAAAGATCCACGGAATTTAAAAGTTCAGATGGATAATTAACCGCTTCATTTGGTTCCAAAACTGTGTCGACTGACTTGTAAAGGACTGCCTGGTCTCGAATCTTGGTCAAAACAATATTGTTGATTTCGTGAACGTCTATATTTTTGGGTGCAAGAATCGCTCTTTCACTTAGCCATTTATTATTTTTATAATTGTTTAGAATATTCGGAAATACTTTTTCAATCAATTCATTTTTGGACGTCACTAAATTACAGAAATCAGCAGGTAGTTGTATACGTCCTGAAATTGAGTCTACTGGGAGCTTTCCGTTTCCAATTGCCAGCAATTGATGTGAAAATGTTTGACCAGAGTCATCGTTTTGCAATCGGACACGCATATTTGTAGTTAATTTTAATGTTTTTACGTGTGCCCATAAATTAGAATTTTTCAGGCAAGCATTCATTTCGTCTACAGGGGGTTGATCTCGGTATTATAGGCAATGTTTGCCTGAAATCTCCCGCAAGCAATATTAATGTGCTGCCAAAGGGTTTCGACTTCCCTCGCAAATCTTTCAAGCAATGATCCAGAGCCTCGAGCGATTTTTTGTGTGCCATTGTGCACCCATCCCAAATAATAAGTTTGCATTGCTGCAATACTTTACCCATCCCAGATTATTTGGAAATATTGCACGTGGGAGTTTCTGTAGAATGCAAATTCAGAGGCAATTTCAAAGCGGAATGAGCAGTTCTTCCACCAGGCAGCAATGTTGCGGCTATTCCGGACGACGCAATTGCCAACGCTATATCATTTTTTGATCGAATTGATGCCAGAATCAGTTTTATCACAAACGTTTTACCAGTACCTCCTGGCGCATCCAAAAAGAAAATTTCTCCAATGTTGTTATCGACACAATGCATTATCGTATCATAAATGTCTTTTTGTTCCGACGTTAACTTGGAAATGTTATTTTGTACATACGACAATAGATCACTCGTACTGTAACTTGGTTCACGATCCAATTCTACACATGTCGAAACAGCAGCGATACGGTTAGGTGAAGGCATTCCCAAATCCTGAAGAGGTTTGTTTGCCATACGTACATACAAATGTTCTATAATAACTAAAGTGTAGTTATAAATTTCTGATGTAAAATCAAAAGTCATATCTGACGTCTCTAACTGTTTTCGATGGAGTATATCTTCGGACATTTTTGACTTATATTTTTCCCATAACTCTGTAGGAGCTGATGGAGAGCAAGTTGTTAAAATGATGCCAAACAATGCGCGAATTTGACTTGGAGTTGACGTTTCGCATGCGTCATTGATGCAGTTATCCCAGTGTTGGTCATTCTCCAATAAATTCAGAGTTTGGCATGCACTACGGTAAGTGTCATGTATATTACCGTTTACAGTTCTCAAATACTCAAAGGATGTCGGACCGGGTACATTCACCAAAAGCAGGCGTAGAAAGAAGCATTCATGTTGATTGGGGTGAACGGTGTAGAGTCTTCCTATCGTGGTATCTTTGAAGATGGTAGGTTGGCCGTCGAATGACTTACCCTGTTTTCGACGTTCAAATACTTTATTTTTAGTATTCCACGTGTAATATGAAGGCACTTCAGCATACAGCAGTTTTTTTGCAAAAGAATCATTTTTGCAAAGCGAAAAGAAAGCGGTTAACTTTGTATCCGGTGGATTCAGGGCTCTTTGTTGCACGTTGGTTTCCGAGAAATAAACACGTTGACCATTCTGTAAATGTACCGCTAAGTGAACAACAGCTGGACTATGTTCATGTATCGGAAATGAAAGAGTTCGCCAAACAGCTTCATTACTGCTTATGTATCTTCCAGCCTGATATTGTACGATTTCGTCGATATCTTTGATTTCGGGCTGCAAGCCAAAAACTGCCATGTCACTGCCTTTGTTGACGTATTTACATATGTATTTGATTGCCTTTACGGAGTTACAGCATTCAACGTTTATGTGTGCATTAAATGTTTTTGATAATAACGGGGAATATGGAACAACCCACTGGTTATCTACTTCGATGGTGGTACCGTTACGCTTCTTTATTATTGCTGTTTTACCGCCATCTTCAGTAGATCTTCTTCTATATTGTGGGTAACCATCATTGCCAGTAATTGTGTTGGATACTAAAAGTCGAGGATATTGCTTTGTGCACCTTCCTTTGGCCATGCATGGTGAATTTTCGTTCAGTGTACCGCAAGGTCCATGTATCATATTTTTTACAATAATATCATGTAACCCCTTATCGACATTTTCATCAGGTATTTCAGCGGAAATCACATCATCAATTTCGTTCGAAGTAATTTTACTTCGAATATATATATATATAAATAAGTTGTGTGTCTGTTGCCATTGTAGGCTCTTCAGTCATTTTACAATTAAACATTTTTCCGTCCACGATCTTCTTACAATTAAGAATTTGTCTAAGAACGATTTTCTTAAATACTTTTAATGGCCTCATCGTCATAACGAACATGACGACAACTAACTTCATTACGACATGACGACATGATGACATGACGTAACTCGAAAGTTGTGTGTCTGTTGCCCTTGTAGGTTCTTCAGTCATTTTACGATTAAATATTTTTCCGTCCACGATCTTCTTACAATTAAAAATTTGTCTTTGAACGATTTTCTTAAATACCTTTAATGACGTCATCGTCATAACAAACATGACGACAACTAACTTCATGACAACATGATGACATGACGTCACTCGACAGACAGATAGACAGACACATCCACAGACAACTTATTTTTATATATATACTAGCTGTTGGGGTGGCGCTTCGCGCCACCCCAACACCTATTTGGTGGGGGTGCTTCGCGCCCCCCCCCCAAGCCCCCCCGCGCGCGTAAGTCGTTACGCGCCATATTAGTTACGCGCCATTGTAGTTGTGTCACTATGTCCCACCTGTGAATCGACCATTCCCTGAGTCGCCATCGTCATTTATATATCCCCCTGTGCACCCCGGCGTCCCCTTTGTAGTTATGTCCCTGTGTCCCGGTCGTCGTCATTTATACTCCCTGTGTCCCGGTGCTTTGTTGATTGCTAATCGAACATTCCTTTTGTCCCGGTCGCTTTCTCTTTGAGTGTCGTCATTTATTTAGATTGTTTCTCCTTTATTTTTCAGTTTTTTTCCTTTTTTTAGTTTTTTTTCTTTTTTAGTTCTTTTAGTTTTTACCTTTTTTATTTTTTTTTTATTTTTATTCTTAATTTTATTAGTTTTCTTTTTCTCTTCTATTTTTCAGTTTTTTTCCTTTTTTTTAAGTTTTTTTTTTAGTTTTTAGTTTTTTTTAGTTTTTTTTTCCTTTTTTTCTTTTTAGTTTTTTATTGGTTTTTACCTTTTTTTTTAGCTTTTTTATTTTTTTTCGTTTTTTCTTTTTAATTTTTTTTTTTTAGTTTTTATCTTTTTTATTTTTTTTTTATTTTATTCTTAATTTTATTCATTTATATATCCCCCTGTGCACCCCGGCGTCCCCTTTGTAGTTATGTCCCTGTGTCCCGGTCGTCGTCATTTATACTCCCTGTGTCCCGGTGCTTTGTTGATTGCTAATCGAACATTCCTTTTGTCCCGGTCGCTTTCTCTTTGAGTGTCGTCATTTATTTAGATTGTTTCTCCTTTATTTTTCAGTTTTTTTCCTTTTTTTAGTTTTTTTTCTTTTTTAGTTCTTTTAGTTTTTACCTTTTTTAGTTTTTTTTAGTTTTTTAGATGAAATTTTTTTTTTAGTTTTTTTCCTTTTTTTCTTTTTAGTTTTTTATTGGTTTTTACCTTTTTTTTTTAGCTTTTTTAGTTTTTTTCGTTTTTTCTTTTTACTTTTTTTAGTTTTTATCTTTTTTCTTTTTTTTTATTTTTATTCTTAATTTTATTAGTTTTCTTTTTCTCTTCTATTTTTCAGTTTTTTCCTTTTTCTTAAGTTTTTTTTTAGTTTTTAGTTTTTTTAGTTTTTTTTTCCTTTTTTTCTTTTTAGTTTTTTATTGGTTTTTACCTTTTTTTAGCTTTTTTAGTTTTTTTCGTTTTTTCTTTTTACTTTTTTTTTAGTTTTTATCTTTTTTATTTTTTTTTATTTTATTCTTAATTTTATTAGTTTTCTTTTTCTCTTCTATTTTTCAGTTTTTTCCTTTTTTTAAGTTTTTTTTTTAGTTTTTAGTTTTTTAGTTTTTTTAGTTTTTTTAGTTTTTTAGCTTTTTTATTTTTTTTATTAGTTTTTAGTTTTTTTTGTAGTTTTTGCCTTTTTTAGTTTTTTCAGTTTTTTTTTTAGTTTTTAGTTTTTTACCTTTTTTGTGGATCGTCACCTGATCCACAGATCCACAGACAGAAAGACAGCTTATTTTTATATATATTTTTTATTTTTTTTTATTTTATTCTTAATTTTATTAGTTTTCTTTTTCTCTTCTATTTTTCAGTTTTTTCCTTTTTTTAAGTTTTTTTTTTAGTTTTTAGTTTTTTTAGTTACTTAGTTTTTTTAGTTTTTTAGCTTTTTTATTTTTTTTATTAGTTTTTAGTTTTTTTTGTAGTTTTTGCCTTTTTTTTTAGTTTTTTCAGTTTTTTTTTTAGTTTTTAGTTTTTTACCTTTTTTGTGGATCGTCACCTGATCCACAGATCCACAGATCCACACACAGACAACTTATTTTTATATATATAGATTCTACGCGAACATATGTCTTATATAACTTGAATGACGTCACCGTCAAAGCAAAAATGATGGCAACTAATTTCATGACGTCAGCCGAAACATGACGTCACCTGATCCACAGATCCACACACAGACAACTTATTTTTATATATATAGAAGACTAGCTGTTGTGAATATAGATAGATTTATATATGTGTTTCAAACTACATAAAACTTGCGAATATACAACATTCTTGGCTTTCCCATTGTCTGTGCATATACAAAGCCTTATGTACTAATAATGACGTCATATGCAAACGCTCTTTTTACAAACAAACAAACATGCATACACACAACTCGTTTTTATATAGATAGATAGATAGATAGATACAATACAAATTAACTGCGTAAAACTTGCGAATATACAACATTCTTCGCTTTCAAATTGTCGCTACATATAAATAGATTGTCAGGTTTACCGACCCTTGAACATGCAACGTACAATTGTCCATGGGAAAAACAATCAGTATTAAGATCTATACCACATTTTTCTAATGATTGACCTTGAGCTTTGTTAATGGTGATTGCAAATGCTAATCGAATTGGGAATTGCAATCTTTTAAATTGAAAAGGCAGATCCGTTGGAATCATGGGAATGCGAGGAATAAGAACAGCCTCACCCTCAAAAGGCCCTGTCAAAATTGTGGCCTCTATTAGGTTTTCCATTGTTTTTTTTTACGGCAAGTCGCGTGCCATTGCAAAGCTTTGGTGGGTTGATATTTCTTAAAAGTATTATTGGTACGCCTATTTTTAGTTGTAGCACGTGTGGTGGAAACCCTGAAAGATCTATGGAATTTAAAAATTCAGATGGATAATTAACCACTTCATTTGGTTCCAAAACTGTGTCGACTGACTTGTAAAGGACTGCCTGGTCTCGAATCTTGGTCAAAACAATATTGTTGATTTCGTGGACGTCTATACTTTTGGGTGCGAGAATCGCTCTTTCACTTAGCCATTTATTATTTTTATAATTTTTTAGAATATTCGGAAATACTTTTTCAATCAATTCATTTTTGGACGTCACTAAATTACAGAAATCAGCAGGTAGTTGTATACGTCCTGAAATTGAGTCTACTGGGAGCTTTCCGTTTCCAATTGCCAGCAATTGATCTGAAAATGTTTGACCAGAGTCATCGTTTTGTAATCGGACACGCATAGTTGTAGTTAATTTTAATATTTTTACGTGTGCCCATAAATTAGAATTTTCCAGGCAAGCATTCATTTCGTCTGCAGGAGTTGATCTAGGTATTATAGGTAATGTTTGCCTGAAATCTCCCGCAAGCAATATTAATGTGCTGCCAAAGGGTTTCGACTTGCCTCTCAAATCTTTCAAGCATTGATCCAGAGCCTCGAGTGATTTTTTGTGTGCCATTGTGCACTCATCCCAAATAATAAGTTTGCATTGCTGCAATACTTTACCCATCCCAGATGATTTGGAAATATTGCACGTGGGAGTTTCTGTAGAATGCAAATTCAGAGGCAATTTCAAAGCGGAATGAGCAGTTCTTCCACCAGGCAGCAATGTTGCGGCTATTCCGGACGACGCAATTGCCAACGCTCTATCATTTTTTGATCGAATTGATGCCAGAATCAGTTTTATCACAAACGTTTTACCAGTACCTCCTGGCGCATCCAAAAAGAATATTTCTCCAACGTTGTTATCGACACAATGCATTATCGTATCATAAATGTCTTTTTGTTCCGACGTTAAACTTGGAAATGTTATTTTGTACATACGACAATAGATCACTCCTACTGTAACTTTGTTCACGATCCAATTCTACACATGTCGAAACAGCAGCGATACGGTTAGGTGAAGACATTCCCAAATCCTGAAGAGGTTTGTTTGCCATACGTACGCACAAATCTTCTATAATAACTAATGTGTAGTTATAAATTTCTGATGTAAAATCAAAATTCATATCTGACGTCTCTAACTGTTTTCGATGGAGTATATCTTCGGACATTTTTGACTTATATTTTTCCCATAACTCTGTAGCAGCTGATGGAGAGCAAGTTGTTGAAATGATGCCAAACAATGCACGAATTTGACTTGGGGTTGACGTTTCGCACGCGTCATTGATGCAGTTATCCCAGTGTTGGTCATTCTCCAATAAATTCAGAGCTTGGCATGCACTACGGTAAGTGTCATGTATAGTACCGTTTACAGTTCTCAAATACTCAAAGGATGTCGGACCGGGTACATTCACCAAAAGCAGGCGTAGAAAGAAGCATTCATGTTGATTGGGGTGAACGGTGTAGAGTCTTCCTATCGTGGTATCTTTGAAGATGGTAGGTTTGCCGTCGACTGACTTACCCTGTTTTCGACGTTCAAATACTTTATTTTTAGTATTCCACGTGTAATACGAAACACTTCAGTATACAGCAGTTTTTTTGCAAAAGAATCATTTTTGCAAAGCGAAAAAAAAGCTGTTAATGTTGTATCCGGTGGATTCAGGGCTCTTTGTTGCACGTTGGTTTCCGTGAAATAAACACGTTGACCATTCTGTAAATGCACCGCTAAGTGAACAACAGCTGGACTACGTTCATTTATCGGAAATGAATTTATCGGCCTTTGTTGACGTATTTACATATGTATTTGATTGCCTTTACGGAGTTATTTATGTGTGCATTAAAAGTTTTTGATAATAATGGGGAATATGGAACAACCCACTGGTTATCTACTTCGATGGTGGTACCGTTACGCTTCTTCTATATTGTGGGTAACCATCATTGCCAGTAATTGTCTTTGATACTAAAAGTCGAGGATATTGCTTTGTGCACCTTCCTTTGGCCATGCATGGTGAATTATCGTTCAGTGCACCGCAAGGTCCATGTATCATATTTTTTACAATAATATCATGTAACCCCTTATCGACATTTTTATCAGGTATTTCAGCGGAAATCACATCATCAATTTCGTTCGAAGTAATTTTTTTATGTAGCCAGATTAGTATATGTGCGTGTGGCAAACCTCGTTTTTGCCATTCCACTGAGTACATCCAGCATCGCACTGACCCAAACACTTCAAGTTTTACTATGTAGTTTATCAGTGATTTCAACTTTTGCCGGAAGACACGGGTCGTAATGTCATGCCTATGAACCGCCGATTGGCCTTGAAGTAAAAGCTACAGTATCTCGTCCCAAGTTTGATTACATGTAAATCTAATAAATAAATCTGGACGACCATAGAGACGAACATACGCAATAGTATCTTGAGCATATTCATGCATATGACGGGGACTGCCAGCATATGACGAAGGTAAAATTGTTAATCTTCCAACGTTTGTGGTATTACCGTCATTTATAACTGCATCTCGCAAATGAATGTATTGTTCAGAGCGGAGCTTGGTCTGATTCAGGCGGATATATAGCAAACGTTCTGATTCAATTTTAGCATACATATCAACGACAAATTGGTGAAACAATTCACGGCATTTTAAAATATAATTTTCTTCATCCTGCCGAATCATTAGTCTGCAATTCTTAACAACTGAGCGTTTCACTTATGAAGAATAATATCTCGAGGTAAAAACTGATCACCGACCATAACGATTGCCACTTCGTCGATAGTTGGAGCATTGTATCTACGAACATGTTGGCCAGGAGGCGTTTTGTCAGCGGAAATAACAATTTTATGCGTATCAGTAGCCATCAAATTGATGGCTGTTTTGAACAGACGCACTAAATTATTATTTTCGTGGAAAAGATGTTGCAATTGGGAAACGATTGTCCTTTCAACCTTGGGAGAAATTTCGCAACGTGCATTCAATTCAGAATTTCTATCACTGATGAAGTACAATTGTAAAAATTTATGATTCTCGCCTGAGAATGGTAGAAGGGACCCTGCTCTATGATAAATTTGCCCTTTTACTTTGAAAGTAGACATAAATTGGTCTGGATTTTCGATTTGGGCTCCAAACGACGTCATTTGGAAACATGAGTTGTATTTTCTGATTTTTGACAAAAAACGCTTAGATTCTGACGTAGTTCCAGTAGGGAAAGTCTTCAATGGCTCTGGTGGTGCAGCCAATAGAGGAAGTTTAACTTTTCCTGAGGCGCAACACATTCCCATTGTTTCACCAATTGAATTTCAAGGCCTTGCAATAGGGATAAATTTTAGACATTGTCCCGATTTGAACACATCTACTCAAGCTATAATCATCGACTGGGCTGTACCTGAATGCCAGGCGATAACTTTCAGGTTGCTCTGATTCCTCGTCACGCTTTCTTTTCTTACTTTCTCTATCAGCAGCAAGCCTGATTTCTTGCTGTTCTTGTGATTCCTCGGCACGCTTTCTTTTCTTACTTTCTCTATCAGCAGCAAGCCTGATTTCTTGCTGTTCCTGTGATTCCTCGGCACGCCTTCTTTTTTCACTTTCTCTTTTAGCAGCAAGTCTGCTTTCGTGTTGTTCTGGTAGTTCCTCGGCACGCTTTCTTTTCTGACTTTCTCTATCAGCAGCAAGTTTTTTGGCATAGACTCTTTGAGCATCTTCATCGGCTTTTGCCATTGTAAGTTCATCAGTCATTGTAAACTTAAACATTAATAGATTTCTACGTGAACATATTTGTCTTAAATATCTTTAATGACGTCACCGTCATAGCAAAAATGACGACAACTAACTTCATGACGTCAGTCGACACAGAAACATGACGTCACCTGATCCACAGACAGACAACTTATTTTTATATATATAGATAGATAGATAGATGGATAGATAGAGTCCTTGAGCTTTGTTGATGGTGATTGCTAATCGAACATTCCCTGTGTCGCTGTCGTCATTTATATATCCCCCTGTGCCCCCCGGCGTCCCCGTTGTAGTTGTGTCTTTGTGTCCCGGTCGTCATTTATATTCCCTGTGTCCCGGTCGTCATTTGTGTCCCGGTGTCCCGGTCTGTATATACATTCGTTTTTGAATTGGTCTTTTTTTTAGTTTTTAGTTTTTACCTTTTTTTATTTTTTTTTAGTTTTTAGTTTTTACCTTTTTTTAGTTTATTTTAGTTATGGTTTTTTACCTTTTTTTTTTTAGTTTTTTTAGTTTTTTCTTTTTCTTTTTAGTTTTTTTGTAGTTTTTACCGTTTTAGTTTTTTTTTTTTTTAGTTTTTTTTCTCCTTTATTTTTCAGTTTTTTTCCTTTTTTTCTTTTTTTTCTTTTTTAGTTTTTTTATAGTTTTTTAGCTTTTTTAGTTTTTTTATTAGTTTTTAGTTTGTTTTTTTTCTTTTTAGTTTTTTTTGTAGTTTTTTACCTTTTTTTTGGTTTTTTTAGTTTTTTTTTGGCTTGAATACATTCGTTTTTGAATTGGTATATGATGAAATAATTCATACGTCATATTCGGACACACACGCAGACACCCACACAGACAACTTATTTTTATATATATAGATTTACATGCAAACATTGTGCAAGTTGGATAGTTTACGGTCCTGGCTCTAGGGACCGTGGGGATAATGTCCCCAGATGCATATTTATTGGAACTGACTATTTTTAACAATATGGTTGTTTCTAAATTTTGACTGGATGTGTTTTGGGGTTAAAGTGGCTTGTTGCTAAAAAGGGCTTGGAAGGGGGAGGGATGCTTGTTACTTTCGACTCTTAAAAAGGGCATAAAAATGAGCTGGTTATTGCGGTTTGTTTGATGGATAGAAAAGGAGACTTCTATTAGTTTCTCAAGAAATGGTGCAGGGTAAATAGCCATCGGCTTCTTTTTTCCTTTTTTTAAAGTTTACCACTCTTTACGGGTAAATTTTCGCGTAAAAATAAACGATCCGCTATGTGAAATCTAGAACCAGATATTTTACTCTTTTTTAGTTTTGTATTACTAAAAAATTAAAAAAAAGTCCTTTTTTGACTTCAATAGAGCATAGTTCTGCTTGTTTTTTCGCAAATTAATGTCAAATTTGCCTTTTCTCTGAACAGCTTTTTTCTGACACGGAAGAAAAAGAATTCA
>NC_088875.1:14771168-14817680 GCF_032884065.1 Artemia franciscana | reverse complement strand
CTGCATATAAATAGATTGTCAGGTTTACCGACCCTCGAACATGCAACGTACAATTGTCCATGGGAAAAACAATCAGTATTAAGATCTATACCACATTTTTCTAATGATTGACCTTGAGCTTTGTTAATGGTGATTGCAAATGCTAATCGAATTGGGAATTGCAATCTTTTAAATTGAAAAGGCCGATCCGTTGGAATCATGGGAATGCGAGGAATAAGAACAGCCTCACCCTCAAAAGGCCCTGTCAAGATTGTGGCCTCTATTAGGTTTTCCATTGTTTTTTTTTTTACGGCAAGTCGCGTGCCATTGCAAAGCTTTGGTGGGTTGATATTTCTTAAAAGTATTATTGGTACGCCTTTTTTTAGTTGTAGCACGTGTGGTGGAAACCCTGAAAGATCCACGGAATTTAAAAGTTCAGATGGATAATTAACCGCTTCATTTGGTTCCAAAACTGTGTCGACTGACTTGTAAAGGACTGCCTGGTCTCGAATCTTGGTCAAAACAATATTGTTGATTTCGTGGACGTCTATATTTTTGGGTGCAAGAATCGCTCTTTCACTTAGCCATTTATTATTTTTATAATTGTTTAGAATATTCGGAAATACTTTTTCAATCAATTCATTTTTGGACGTCACTAAATTACAGAAATCAGCAGGTAGTTGTATACGTCCTGAAATTGAGTCTACTGGGAGCTTTCCGTTTCCAATTGCCAGCAATTGATGTGAAAATGTTTGACCAGAGTCATCGTTTTGCAATCGGACACGCATATTTGTAGTTAATTTTAATGTTTTTACGTGTGCCCATAAATTAGAATTTTTCAGGCAAGCATTCATTTCGTCTACAGGGGGTTGATCTCGGTATTATAGGTAATGTTTGCCTGAAATCTCCCGCAAGCAATATTAATGTGCTGCCAAAGGGTTTCGACTTCCCTCGCAAATCTTTCAAGCAATGATCCAGAGCCTCGAGCGATTTTTTGTGTGCCATTGTGCACCCATCCCAAATAATAAGTTTGCATTGCTGCAATACTTTACCCATCCCAGATTATTTGGAAATATTGCACGTGGGAGTTTCTGTAGAATGCAAATTCAGAGGCAATTTCAAAGCGGAATGAGCAGTTCTTCCACCAGGCAGCAATGTTGCGGCTATTCCGGACGACGCAATTGCCAACGCTATATCATTTTTTGATCGAATTGATGCCAGAATCAGTTTTATCACAAACGTTTTACCAGTACCTCCTGGCGCATCCAAAAAGAAAATTTCTCCAATGTTGTTATCGACACAATGCATTATCGTATCATAAATGTCTTTTTGTTCCGACGTTAACTTGGAAATGTTATTTTGTACATACGACAATAGATCACTCGTACTGTAACTTGGTTCACGATCCAATTCTACACATGTCGAAACAGCAGCGATACGGTTAGGTGAAGGCATTCCCAAATCCTGAAGAGGTTTGTTTGCCATACGTACATACAAATGTTCTATAATAACTAAAGTGTAGTTATAAATTTCTGATGTAAAATCAAAAGTCATATCTGACGTCTCTAACTGTTTTCGATGGAGTATATCTTCGGACATTTTTGACTTATATTTTTCCCATAACTCTGTAGGAGCTGATGGAGAGCAAGTTGTTAAAATGATGCCAAACAATGCGCGAATTTGACTTGGAGTTGACGTTTCGCATGCGTCATTGATGCAGTTATCCCAGTGTTGGTCATTCTCCAATAAATTCAGAGTTTGGCATGCACTACGGTAAGTGTCATGTATATTACCGTTTACAGTTCTCAAATACTCAAAGGATGTCGGACCGGGTACATTCACCAAAAGCAGGCGTAGAAAGAAGCATTCATGTTGATTGGGGTGAACGGTGTAGAGTCTTCCTATCGTGGTATCTTTGAAGATGGTAGGTTGGCCGTCGAATGACTTACCCTGTTTTCGACGTTCAAATACTTTATTTTTAGTATTCCACGTGTAATATGAAGGCACTTCAGCATACAGCAGTTTTTTTGCAAAAGAATCATTTTTGCAAAGCGAAAAGAAAGCGGTTAACTTTGTATCCGGTGGATTCAGGGCTCTTTGTTGCACGTTGGTTTCCGAGAAATAAACACGTTGACCATTCTGTAAATGTACCGCTAAGTGAACAACAGCTGGACTATGTTCATGTATCGGAAATCAAAGAGTTCGCCAAACAGCTTCATTACTGCTTATGTATCTTCCAGCCTGATATTGTACGATTTCGTCGATATCTTTGATTTCGGGCTGCAAGCCAAAAACTGCCATGTCACTGCCTTTGTTGACGTATTTACATATGTATTTGATTGCCTTTACGGAGTTACAGCATTCAACGTTTATGTGTGCATTAAATGTTTTTGATAATAACGGGGAATATGGAACAACCCACTGGTTATCTACTTCGATGGTGGTACCGTTACGCTTCTTTATTATTGCTGTTTTACCGCCATCTTCAGTAGATCTTCTTCTATATTGTGGGTAACCATCATTGCCAGTAATTGTGTTGGATACTAAAAGTCGAGGATATTGCTTTGTGCACCTTCCTTTGGCCATGCATGGTGAATTTTCGTTCAGTGTACCGCAAGGTCCATGTATCATATTTTTTACAATAATATCATGTAACCCCTTATCGACATTTTCATCAGGTATTTCAGCGGAAATCACATCATCAATTTCGTTCGAAGTAATTTTACTTCGAATATATATATATATAAATAAGTTGTGTGTCTGTTGCCATTGTAGGCTCTTCAGTCATTTTACAATTAAACATTTTTCCGTCCACGATCTTCTTACAATTAAGAATTTGTCTAAGAACGATTTTCTTAAATACTTTTAATGGCCTCATCGTCATAACGAACATGACGACAACTAACTTCATTACGACATGACGACATGATGACATGACGTAACTCGAAAGTTGTGTGTCTGTTGCCCTTGTAGGTTCTTCAGTCATTTTACGATTAAATATTTTTCCGTCCACGATCTTCTTACAATTAAAAATTTGTCTTTGAACGATTTTCTTAAATACCTTTAATGACGTCATCGTCATAACAAACATGACGACAACTAACTTCATGACAACATGATGACATGACGTCACTCGACAGACAGATAGACAGACACATCCACAGACAACTTATTTTTATATATATACTAGCTGTTGGGGTGGCGCTTCGCGCCACCCCAACACCTATTTGGTGGGGGTGCTTCGCGCCCCCCCCCCAAGCCCCCCCGCGCGCGTAAGTCGTTACGCGCCATATTAGTTACGCGCCATTGTAGTTGTGTCACTATGTCCCACCTGTGAATCGACCATTCCCTGAGTCGCCATCGTCATTTATATATCCCCCTGTGCACCCCGGCGTCCCCTTTGTAGTTATGTCCCTGTGTCCCGGTCGTCGTCATTTATACTCCCTGTGTCCCGGTGCTTTGTTGATTGCTAATCGAACATTCCTTTTGTCCCGGTCGCTTTCTCTTTGAGTGTCGTCATTTATTTAGATTGTTTCTCCTTTATTTTTCAGTTTTTTTCCTTTTTTTAGTTTTTTTTCTTTTTTAGTTCTTTTAGTTTTTACCTTTTTTATTTTTTTTTTATTTTTATTCTTAATTTTATTAGTTTTCTTTTTCTCTTCTATTTTTCAGTTTTTTTCCTTTTTTTTAAGTTTTTTTTTTAGTTTTTAGTTTTTTTTAGTTTTTTTTTCCTTTTTTTCTTTTTAGTTTTTTATTGGTTTTTACCTTTTTTTTTAGCTTTTTTATTTTTTTTCGTTTTTTCTTTTTAATTTTTTTTTTTTAGTTTTTATCTTTTTTATTTTTTTTTTATTTTATTCTTAATTTTATTCATTTATATATCCCCCTGTGCACCCCGGCGTCCCCTTTGTAGTTATGTCCCTGTGTCCCGGTCGTCGTCATTTATACTCCCTGTGTCCCGGTGCTTTGTTGATTGCTAATCGAACATTCCTTTTGTCCCGGTCGCTTTCTCTTTGAGTGTCGTCATTTATTTAGATTGTTTCTCCTTTATTTTTCAGTTTTTTTCCTTTTTTTAGTTTTTTTTCTTTTTTAGTTCTTTTAGTTTTTACCTTTTTTAGTTTTTTTTAGTTTTTTAGATGAAATTTTTTTTTTAGTTTTTTTCCTTTTTTTCTTTTTAGTTTTTTATTGGTTTTTACCTTTTTTTTTTAGCTTTTTTAGTTTTTTTCGTTTTTTCTTTTTACTTTTTTTAGTTTTTATCTTTTTTCTTTTTTTTTATTTTTATTCTTAATTTTATTAGTTTTCTTTTTCTCTTCTATTTTTCAGTTTTTTCCTTTTTCTTAAGTTTTTTTTTAGTTTTTAGTTTTTTTAGTTTTTTTTTCCTTTTTTTCTTTTTAGTTTTTTATTGGTTTTTACCTTTTTTTAGCTTTTTTAGTTTTTTTCGTTTTTTCTTTTTACTTTTTTTTTAGTTTTTATCTTTTTTATTTTTTTTTATTTTATTCTTAATTTTATTAGTTTTCTTTTTCTCTTCTATTTTTCAGTTTTTTCCTTTTTTTAAGTTTTTTTTTTAGTTTTTAGTTTTTTAGTTTTTTTAGTTTTTTTAGTTTTTTAGCTTTTTTATTTTTTTTATTAGTTTTTAGTTTTTTTTGTAGTTTTTGCCTTTTTTAGTTTTTTCAGTTTTTTTTTTAGTTTTTAGTTTTTTACCTTTTTTGTGGATCGTCACCTGATCCACAGATCCACAGACAGAAAGACAGCTTATTTTTATATATATTTTTTATTTTTTTTTATTTTATTCTTAATTTTATTAGTTTTCTTTTTCTCTTCTATTTTTCAGTTTTTTCCTTTTTTTAAGTTTTTTTTTTAGTTTTTAGTTTTTTTAGTTACTTAGTTTTTTTAGTTTTTTAGCTTTTTTATTTTTTTTATTAGTTTTTAGTTTTTTTTGTAGTTTTTGCCTTTTTTTTTAGTTTTTTCAGTTTTTTTTTTAGTTTTTAGTTTTTTACCTTTTTTGTGGATCGTCACCTGATCCACAGATCCACAGATCCACACACAGACAACTTATTTTTATATATATAGATTCTACGCGAACATATGTCTTATATAACTTGAATGACGTCACCGTCAAAGCAAAAATGATGGCAACTAATTTCATGACGTCAGCCGAAACATGACGTCACCTGATCCACAGATCCACACACAGACAACTTATTTTTATATATATAGAAGACTAGCTGTTGTGAATATAGATAGATTTATATATGTGTTTCAAACTACATAAAACTTGCGAATATACAACATTCTTGGCTTTCCCATTGTCTGTGCATATACAAAGCCTTATGTACTAATAATGACGTCATATGCAAACGCTCTTTTTACAAACAAACAAACATGCATACACACAACTCGTTTTTATATAGATAGATAGATAGATAGATACAATACAAATTAACTGCGTAAAACTTGCGAATATACAACATTCTTCGCTGTCAAATTGTCGCTACATATAAATAGATTGTCAGGTTTACCGACCCTTGAACATGCAACGTACAATTGTCCATGGGAAAAACAATCAGTATTAAGATCTATACCACATTTTTCTAATGATTGACCTTGAGCTTTGTTAATGGTGATTGCAAATGCTAATCGAATTGGGAATTGCAATCTTTTAAATTGAAAAGGCAGATCCGTTGGAATCATGGGAATGCGAGGAATAAGAACAGCCTCACCCTCAAAAGGCCCTGTCAAAATTGTGGCCTCTATTAGGTTTTCCATTGTTTTATTTTACGGCAAGTCGCGTGCCATTGCAAAGCTTTGGTGGGTTGATATTTCTTAAAAGTATTATTGGTACGCCTATTTTTAGTTGTAGCACGTGTGGTGGAAACCCTGAAAGATCTATGGAATTTAAAAATTCAGATGGATAATTAACCACTTCATTTGGTTCCAAAACTGTGTCGACTGACTTGTAAAGGACTGCCTGGTCTCGAATCTTGGTCAAAACAATATTGTTGATTTCGTGGACGTCTATACTTTTGGGTGCGAGAATCGCTCTTTCACTTAGCCATTTATTATTTTTATAATTTTTTAGAATATTCGGAAATACTTTTTCAATCAATTCATTTTTGGACGTCACTAAATTACAGAAATCAGCAGGTAGTTGTATACGTCCTGAAATTGAGTCTACTGGGAGCTTTCCGTTTCCAATTGCCAGCAATTGATCTGAAAATGTTTGACCAGAGTCATCGTTTTGTAATCGGACACGCATAGTTGTAGTTAATTTTAATATTTTTACGTGTGCCCATAAATTAGAATTTTCCAGGCAAGCATTCATTTCGTCTGCAGGAGTTGATCTAGGTATTATAGGTAATGTTTGCCTGAAATCTCCCGCAAGCAATATTAATGTGCTGCCAAAGGGTTTCGACTTGCCTCTCAAATCTTTCAAGCATTGATCCAGAGCCTCGAGTGATTTTTTGTGTGCCATTGTGCACTCATCCCAAATAATAAGTTTGCATTGCTGCAATACTTTACCCATCCCAGATGATTTGGAAATATTGCACGTGGGAGTTTCTGTAGAATGCAAATTCAGAGGCAATTTCAAAGCGGAATGAGCAGTTCTTCCACCAGGCAGCAATGTTGCGGCTATTCCGGACGACGCAATTGCCAACGCTCTATCATTTTTTGATCGAATTGATGCCAGAATCAGTTTTATCACAAACGTTTTACCAGTACCTCCTGGCGCATCCAAAAAGAATATTTCTCCAACGTTGTTATCGACACAATGCATTATCGTATCATAAATGTCTTTTTGTTCCGACGTTAAACTTGGAAATGTTATTTTGTACATACGACAATAGATCACTCCTACTGTAACTTTGTTCACGATCCAATTCTACACATGTCGAAACAGCAGCGATACGGTTAGGTGAAGACATTCCCAAATCCTGAAGAGGTTTGTTTGCCATACGTACGCACAAATCTTCTATAATAACTAATGTGTAGTTATAAATTTCTGATGTAAAATCAAAATTCATATCTGACGTCTCTAACTGTTTTCGATGGAGTATATCTTCGGACATTTTTGACTTATATTTTTCCCATAACTCTGTAGCAGCTGATGGAGAGCAAGTTGTTGAAATGATGCCAAACAATGCACGAATTTGACTTGGGGTTGACGTTTCGCACGCGTCATTGATGCAGTTATCCCAGTGTTGGTCATTCTCCAATAAATTCAGAGCTTGGCATGCACTACGGTAAGTGTCATGTATAGTACCGTTTACAGTTCTCAAATACTCAAAGGATGTCGGACCGGGTACATTCACCAAAAGCAGGCGTAGAAAGAAGCATTCATGTTGATTGG
Source organism: Artemia franciscana (assembly GCF_032884065.1). Classification (NCBI taxonomy): domain Eukaryota; kingdom Metazoa; phylum Arthropoda; class Branchiopoda; order Anostraca; family Artemiidae; genus Artemia; species Artemia franciscana. Next base: position 14,810,359 of record NC_088875.1, on the reverse strand, counting down.
GGTGAACGGTGTAGAGTCTTCCTATCGTGGTATCTTTGAAGATGGTAGGTTTGCCGTCGACTGACTTACCCTGTTTTCGACGTTCAAATACTTTATTTTTAGTATTCCACGTGTAATACGAAACACTTCAGTATACAGCAGTTTTTTTGCAAAAGAATCATTTTTGCAAAGCGAAAAAAAAGCTGTTAATGTTGTATCCGGTGGATTCAGGGCTCTTTGTTGCACGTTGGTTTCCGTGAAATAAACACGTTGACCATTCTGTAAATGCACCGCTAAGTGAACAACAGCTGGACTACGTTCATTTATCGGAAATGAATTTATCGGCCTTTGTTGACGTATTTACATATGTATTTGATTGCCTTTACGGAGTTATTTATGTGTGCATTAAAAGTTTTTGATAATAATGGGGAATATGGAACAACCCACTGGTTATCTACTTCGATGGTGGTACCGTTACGCTTCTTCTATATTGTGGGTAACCATCATTGCCAGTAATTGTCTTTGATACTAAAAGTCGAGGATATTGCTTTGTGCACCTTCCTTTGGCCATGCATGGTGAATTATCGTTCAGTGCACCGCAAGGTCCATGTATCATATTTTTTACAATAATATCATGTAACCCCTTATCGACATTTTTATCAGGTATTTCAGCGGAAATCACATCATCAATTTCGTTCGAAGTAATTTTTTTATGTAGCCAGATTAGTATATGTGCGTGTGGCAAACCTCGTTTTTGCCATTCCACTGAGTACATCCAGCATCGCACTGACCCAAACACTTCAAGTTTTACTATGTAGTTTATCAGTGATTTCAACTTTTGCCGGAAGACACGGGTCGTAATGTCATGCCTATGAACCGCCGATTGGCCTTGAAGTAAAAGCTACAGTATCTCGTCCCAAGTTTGATTACATGTAAATCTAATAAATAAATCTGGACGACCATAGAGACGAACATACGCAATAGTATCTTGAGCATATTCATGCATATGACGGGGACTGCCAGCATATGACGAAGGTAAAATTGTTAATCTTCCAACGTTTGTGGTATTACCGTCATTTATAACTGCATCTCGCAAATGAATGTATTGTTCAGAGCGGAGCTTGGTCTGATTCAGGCGGATATATAGCAAACGTTCTGATTCAATTTTAGCATACATATCAACGACAAATTGGTGAAACAATTCACGGCATTTTAAAATATAATTTTCTTCATCCTGCCGAATCATTAGTCTGCAATTCTTAACAACTGAGCGTTTCACTTATGAAGAATAATATCTCGAGGTAAAAACTGATCACCGACCATAACGATTGCCACTTCGTCGATAGTTGGAGCATTGTATCTACGAACATGTTGGCCAGGAGGCGTTTTGTCAGCGGAAATAACAATTTTATGCGTATCAGTAGCCATCAAATTGATGGCTGTTTTGAACAGACGCACTAAATTATTATTTTCGTGGAAAAGATGTTGCAATTGGGAAACGATTGTCCTTTCAACCTTGGGAGAAATTTCGCAACGTGCATTCAATTCAGAATTTCTATCACTGATGAAGTACAATTGTAAAAATTTATGATTCTCGCCTGAGAATGGTAGAAGGGACCCTGCTCTATGATAAATTTGCCCTTTTACTTTGAAAGTAGACATAAATTGGTCTGGATTTTCGATTTGGGCTCCAAACGACGTCATTTGGAAACATGACTTGTATTTTCTGATTTTTGACAAAAAACGCTTAGATTCTGACGTAGTTCCAGTAAGGAAAGTCTTCAATGGCTCTGGTGGTGCAGCCAATAGAGGAAGTTTAACTTTTCCTGAGGCGCAACACATTCCCATTGTTTCACCATTGAATTTCAAGGCCTTGCAATAGGGATAAATTTTAGACATTGTCCCGATTTGAACACATCTACTCAAGCTATAATCATCGACTGGGCTGTACCTGAATGCCAGGCGATAACTTTCAGGTTGCTCTGATTCCTCGTCACGCTTTCTTTTCTTACTTTCTCTATCAGCAGCAAGCCTGATTTCTTGCTGTTCTTGTGATTCCTCGGCACGCTTTCTTTTCTTACTTTCTCTATCAGCAGCAAGCCTGATTTCTTGCTGTTCCTGTGATTCCTCGGCACGCCTTCTTTTTTCACTTTCTCTTTTAGCAGCAAGTCTGCTTTCGTGTTGTTCTGGTAGTTCCTCGGCACGCTTTCTTTTCTGACTTTCTCTATCAGCAGCAAGTTTTTTGGCATAGACTCTTTGAGCATCTTCATCGGCTTTTGCCATTGTAAGTTCATCAGTCATTGTAAACTTAAACATTAATAGATTTCTACGTGAACATATTTGTCTTAAATATCTTTAATGACGTCACCGTCATAGCAAAAATGACGACAACTAACTTCATGACGTCAGTCGACACAGAAACATGACGTCACCTGATCCACAGACAGACAACTTATTTTTATATATATAGATAGATAGATAGATGGATAGATAGAGTCCTTGAGCTTTGTTGATGGTGATTGCTAATCGAACATTCCCTGTGTCGCTGTCGTCATTTATATATCCCCCTGTGCCCCCCGGCGTCCCCGTTGTAGTTGTGTCTTTGTGTCCCGGTCGTCATTTATATTCCCTGTGTCCCGGTCGTCATTTGTGTCCCGGTGTCCCGGTCTGTATATACATTCGTTTTTGAATTGGTCTTTTTTTTAGTTTTTAGTTTTTACCTTTTTTTATTTTTTTTTAGTTTTTAGTTTTTACCTTTTTTTTAGTTTATTTTAGTTATGGTTTTTACCTTTTTTTTTTTAGTTTTTTTAGTTTTTTCTTTTTCTTTTTAGTTTTTTTGTAGTTTTTACCGTTTTAGTTTTTTTTTTTTTTAGTTTTTTTTCTCCTTTATTTTTCAGTTTTTTTCCTTTTTTTCTTTTTTTTCTTTTTTAGTTTTTTTATAGTTTTTTAGCTTTTTTAGTTTTTTTATTAGTTTTTAGTTTGTTTTTTTTCTTTTTAGTTTTTTTTGTAGTTTTTACCTTTTTTTTGGTTTTTTTAGTTTTTTTTTGGCTTGAATACATTCGTTTTTGAATTGGTATATGATGAAATAATTCATACGTCATATTCGGACACACACGCAGACACCCACACAGACAACTTATTTTTATATATATAGATTTACATGCAAACATTGTGCAAGTTGGATAGTTTACGGTCCTGGCTCTAGGGACCGTGGGGATAATGTCCCCAGATGCATATTTATTGGAACTGACTATTTTTAACAATATGGTTGTTTCTAAATTTTGACTGGATGTGTTTTGGGGTTAAAGTGGCTTGTTGCTAAAAAGGGCTTGGAAGGGGGAGGGATGCTTGTTACTTTCGACTCTTAAAAAGGGCATAAAAATGAGCTGGTTATTGCGGTTTGTTTGATGGATAGAAAAGGAGACTTCTATTAGTTTCTCAAGAAATGGTGCAGGGTAAATAGCCATCGGCTTCTTTTTTCCTTTTTTTAAAGTTTACCACTCTTTACGGGTAAATTTTCTCGTAAAAATAAACGATCTGCTGTAATTCATAATGTGAAATCTAGAACCAGATATTTTACTCTTTTTTAGTTTTGTATTACTAAAAAATTAAAAAAAAGTCCTTTTTTGACTTCAATAGAGCATAGTTCTGCTTGTTTTTTCGCAAATTAACGTCAAATTTGCCTTTTCTCTGAACAGCTTTTTTCTGACACGGAAGAAAAAGAATTCAGCACGAACGATCGCAGTATAATAAAATTTGGTTCATTTTTTCTGTGTTTTGTATTTTAACCCTTCTCTAAGGCGTCAGATATCAAAAACGACTGAAATCATTTCAACCCAAAAATTATTTTCCTGGGGTTTTGTATTCTCTATTTTTAATCGTCTTGTTTTCTGGAAAACCCTGCTTTATTTTCATCTTAGTATTGAGGTCACAGACTGGGCTGCCAAATTGACACATTTTGTGTCAAAATGACACAATTTGATGTTGCGTGACACAATGACACATTCAGTCGAAATGATGACACAATCGACGAAAATGACACATTTTTCAACAAAAAATGACACAATCGACAAAAATGACACATTTTTCAAAAAAAAATGACACATTTTTGTCATCCAAGTCTTGTTTTTTAAATGGTAATAAAAGAAAAGTAAAATTTTAATTTTCTACCTCCAGAAAAGCTACAAATTAATGGAAGGGAATAGCGCTACCTAACGGTGGCAGTAGTACATAAACAGTGCGGAATACAGGACAGATGCCATCACCATATTTAAACTTTAAACCACACGAAGAAAACAGCCATAGGCGAAAAATTAAGCAAAGAGAAAACGGGTTTTAATTTCGACAAAGCAGTGAACAAAAAACAAAATATAAAACTACACTTTAACTAAAAAAATAAAAATACTCCGAATATTTCGGCTCCAAGTCCGGGAGCCTTTCTTAACGAAAAAAAAGTACAAACGACAAAAGATATTAAAGACATATTTAAGATTTTTTTTTAAGAGAAAAAAAAAAAAAAACACGGCAACTAAAAACACAACGAAAAAAAATATATTAACAATCAGATAAGAACAACTCACATTATAAACAAAGATAGCCCTATATATTTTTTATTGAATAATAAAAAATATTCAAGCCATAGGCGGAAATTTCAAATCAAAATGCACGCTGAATATCTGAACTGAATTGGCTTCTTGATTGAGTATGTGATGTAGCCAACTGATAAGTACTTAATAGTAAAAAGTAAATAGCATGCAGTTTACCAAAGTTGTATGGATGAGCAGCAACTCCCATTTTCAGGAGTACAGGAGGGGTATCCCACCTCGGACAAGATTACAAATTTCCAGAGATGTCTTTCCTTCAGAATAATCCATCTGGCTTAAAAAGGCATCAACAAATATGACAAAAATACTAGATTGAAGCTAATTGAATGGCTTACATATTGAGTAAATAAAAAGCTTTGCCATTAAAGCCGGTTACGTAAAGAGCCGATTACGATTACGACGTCATACGAAAAGTCTATTTTCAATTTACTGTCTGAATTGATTGTCCCTAAAATTTTTATAAATGAAAACTTGCCTCGTTGGCCGCCCAGACACAAATTCATAGTGTGTGACATTAATTTAATCGAATGTTCCTATTTCTTTCATGACGTCATAAAAAGGTCATGATCCCAAGATAATAGGATAAGGTTAAGTTTACCCCTTTTTGGACTGATTCGGAAAAGATTATATATTTAAAACTCTAAATAAAGATTTGACAATTAAATATGATACCACTTGTAGCAAAAAAATATGACACATTTCGTGACACATTATGGAATCTGAGATGACACAAAAAGCACATTTTCGGAAAAAATATGACATACTCCTTAAAAAAAAATTTGGCAGCCCTGCTCACAGACCCAGTGGTATCACATTGGATTGGTGCTGCATTTGGCCATACGGCATCTGGGATTCTATTCCAACTGCTGCATGGTTGAGCGACAGGCTTTCTATCTGTCCCTATAGAAAAAAAAATCCTGCAAGTGAAAAGTTTCTTTGACACCTTATGTGCCATCAATGGCTCTGGAAGATACCAGCTACTACCATCACTGATTACTTTATTGTATTAATCTGGCATGCCATACAAGGATAGAACCTTCGCTAAAGCTCTTCATTCAGTTCATCCAAACGCTTGTTCATAATCTATAGAACTAAGGACTAAAGGGGTCTGGTGACTCAAGTACTTCTCAATTATTATTCTAATTTGGTCGACGTATCCTCTTGCCTTTCTGAAACAGCGTCGTTCCTTCGTTAAAACTTCACCTACAGCATATCTAAGTCTAAAAACTGTCATCATACTTCTCATCATTTATGTCATCATTTATGTCTCATTTATGTCATCATATTAAAAGTAATTTATTTCCATAAGAAACCAAGCTAATTTATGTACATACTACACTTGCTCTTATCGCTTTTCGCTTATCGCTATGGAAAGGTTTAATTAAAGCATTAAAGCAACCTTCTCCCTTTTAAAAATTATATTCGTAATCTTCAGTAATTTATTTCTAACTTCACAACCACCATATTTGAAAAACTGATTTACCACACTATCAGCACCTGGGCCTTATTTTTTTAATCATTTTGGTATTGTCTTCCTTACTAAATAAATCTTTCTTCGCATCCAAAGTGCCACAAACTTTGCATTCTTCTCAGCATCTCTCCCTGTAACTTTGTCATGGTTTAGTCCATTTTAACAATGTTCTGTCCATCTTTTTAACTCTATCCTTATCACTAATTGTGGCCCTGTTACAATGTACAATATGTTACTCTTAAGCCGTCTAATTTATGATTGGTTTTTCTTTTTGTTCAAAATAATCCTATTTCTCCGAATGTAAGCAAATATGGGTTTCCTCGCAATTCCTTTTCAAAGAAATCTCACACATTCTACGGAATGATGTTCTTTTTTCGTTAAATGTAGCACATTAAAACGGATGACGTGTTTCGATTTGGAATACGTTGTGTTTCGGCACCGTTGAACTTCCTAATGTTTTTTGTTTTATAGCGAACTGAAGAATTCGTAAATGTCAAAAAGTTATCTATTGTTAAGAAGCGAGTTCGACGCATTTCAGAACAAGAAGAGTACGAGTCGCGGAGGCTGTGGCAGGAGGTTACAATGGGTCTCAAGTAAGTAACTTCAAAAGTTGCAACAACAGAATTTGCTTTTATACCGAGCTGAAGGTAAACAGAATAAAGGAATCAGTTGTCGGTAGTTTCTTGCTCTATTTAAATAATTATTACAATCCTTTTAACTTTTTATTTCGATTTTTGTGCATTGCAAAACGAATTTCAAAATAGTAATATCTTGAATTATAAAGAATCTATTATCTTTCAACACCAAATCCAAATATTTCGTTTGAGACCTTGGCTCAACCGGGTTCAGTGTAGAATAAAATAATAAAACATAACAAAATGGTTATTAGTAATAGTAGTAGTAAAAGTAGCGTGCAAATATTGCCTGTTTGGTCAATTGATCATATCCCTTATTATTTCCTGAAAATTCCAAATTAATATACTCAGTAATTCCTGAGTTACACCCTTTTGACAGCCCATATACACATAACATGTTATGATTTAGTTCAACACACCCCTCAACATTCCCTGAAAGACTCATCTTAATGCCCTTCGTATTTTGGGAAAGTAGAAGTCAAACATGCATTCCATTAAAACCTTATATGCCCCCAGGGCATACCTTAAAGCCCTTGCCCCAGGGCTCCGGGGGGCTGTGCCAAACCATGAAGGCATTGTTAAATGTTCTTTGGACTATTTTAAACAAAATTACCGTCACATAATTTCTATCAGATGCTTTTGGTGAAAAGAGGGGTAGTTGGGAAGAGGGGGGGCTAGTTGACCTCCACCACTGTTGACTCTTTGTAAGAAATTTCCAATTTCAACCAAATGAGCCACCTCTGAAGTTTATAAACCTTCCCTTCCATAAGAACCTTCAATTCCCTAGGGGCATAACTTACAACCCTCGCCCACAGGCTCAGGTGGTTTGTATCAACCCCAAAAGCCTTGTTGTATGATCTTTGGACTATTTTGAACTCTTTACGACAACTCCTTTGATATAAAGTACTCTGGTCTAAACAAACCAAAAAAAATATAATAATAATACATTGTGTTTACATCGTTCTTTGATTAGGTACCGCTATTTTTCTACGTATGATTTCAAATATACAAGTTTCATCAAGTTAGTGTTATCCATCAAAAGTTACGAGCCTGAGAAAATTTGTATTATTAAAAAAAAGGGGAAACACCTCCTAAAAGTCATATAATCTTAATGAAAGTCACACCATCAGATTCAGCGTATCAGAGAACCCTACTGTAGAAATTTCAAGTTCCTATCTGCAAAAATGTGGAATTTTGTATTTTTTGCCAGAAGAAATATGACGGATGCGTGTTTATTTTTTTTTTCCAGGGGCGATCGTATCGACCCAGTGGTCCTAGAATATCGCACGAGGACTCAGTTGAATGGAAATTAAAAGTTCTAGTGCCCTTTTTAAGAGACCAAAAAATTGGAGGGCACCTAGGCCCCCTCCCACGCTCATTTTTTTCCCAAAGTCACCAGATCAAAATTTTGAGATAGCCATTTTCTTCAGCCTAGTCGAAAAACCTAATAACTATGTTTTTGGGGACGACTTCATCCCCCACAGTCCCCAGGGGAGGGATTGCAAGTTACAAACCCTGACCATTGTTTACATATAATAATGGTTATTGGGAAGTGAACAGACGTTTTCAGGGGGACTTTTTCGCGGGGGGGGATCAGGGGGAGGGGGCAAGTTTGGGGATCTTTCCGTAGAGGAATTTATCATGAGGGAAGAGAATTTCCATGAAGGGGGCGCAGGATTTTCTAGTATTATTTAAACAAAACAAAAAATTAGAAAATAAATAAAACTGGAACTGGAAGTATAGAGCAGCATTAAAACTTAAAACGAACAGATATTATTGCGTATATAAGGGGGTTTGTCTCCTTCTCAATACCTCGCTCTTTACGCTAAAATATTTTTAGTAATTTCAACTATTTATTCTACGGCTTTTGTGATTCAGGAGTCAGTCTTGAAGAATCGGGACAAAATTCAAGCTTTAGTGTAAAGAGTAAGGTATTTACAGGGGGGCGAACCCCCTAGTATACGTAATAAAAATATATAAATATAGAAGTTCGCTACAGAAGTTAAATCGTAAGATATGTATATTTATTACTAATAAAAACGTTCGTAGAAAAACAAAAAGTTCTTGTTGCCCTTAAGGTAACCAAAAATTGAAGGGCAACAAGGCCTCCTCCCCCACCCCTTTCTTTCTTATCAAAATCGTCCGATCAAAACTATGAGAAAGCCATGTAGCCAAACAAAATTAATATACAAATTTCGTTTTAATTATTCATGTACGGTGAGCCAAAATCAAAACGTGCATGAATTCGAAAACGTTCAGAAATTAAATAAGAAAAACAAGTTTTTTCAACTGAAAGTAAGGAGCGACATTAAAACTTAAAACGAACAGAAATTATTCCGTATGTGAAAGGGGCTGTCCCCTCTTCGACGCCTCGCTCTTTACGCTAAAGTTTTTATTGTTTTAAAAAGTAAATATTTGTTTTAAATAAACCACTATTTCTGGAACAATTTTAGTAAATAACTTTAAAAGGAAAATAATAATGATCAGGATTGCACAGACAATGGGACAGTGAAGAATGTTGTATAACCGCAAGTTTTACGCAGTTAAAAATTAGCACCTTGCATATTCACATTTCTTTTCTAACCGTAATATATACAATGATCTAACGATTAAATAACATATCTATATATATATATATATATATATATATATATATATATATATATATATATATATATATATATATATATATATATATATATATATATATATATATATATATATATATATATATATATATATATATATATATATATATATATATATATATATATAAATATATATATATAAAGAGAGGCATTAGAAAATGCGCGTTACATAGCAGAAAACTGCTCCGATGAAATTTTACTCTACGATGTATAACACAATCATATCAGGCTGCAAATTCGAAAATAAATACTTAGCGTTCACTACTCCCACAATACCTTCAAAAAGTGCCTGACACCCCGTGGCAGGGGGTACTAAGGGTAGCTTCATAAGCTTTGTGTAATTAAGCGATTTGCTACTTAGAGACGAGTAACTGGCACTGACAGCCCACGTGTTGCTGGGGCGCGCAGCGCCATTCTGAAGTAACTGCCACCCCAGCAACACGTGGGCTGTCAGTATTGTTACGTTACACCAACAAGTAAAAAGCAGACAAAGGGGCCTAATTTGGTCTAAAACCGACATTATGAATTATCAAGGTGCTAAAGAGTATAGCACTCTTTCGAAACCTCTAGATAACTGTATGAATTGACAGGTAAGATGGGCTGCTGAAGGGGCTAAGTGGGGGAGACAGGATCTACTGGGGTTATGAAAATCAAGGAAATATCCTCGGTACTGATACTCGAAATTACAGACTTAGCAAAGTGCAAGCAAATTCTATTCCTCCTTTCTTTAAAGATAAGTAGCCACACAATCATTTGGCCAGTATGGACACTTTTGAACAGTTTTTTGACACTCAGTCATTAATTTATTCCGCCCAAACTTTAGCGTAAACGAGGGGGCGAATTGATTAATTTTTTAATATTAATCTACTTTCACATATTTGTTTGTAATTTGAAATTGTGTGCGTTTTTGCTGCTCCGGTATTGATAAGTTTTACCAGTTGTTAATCTTTACCAGTTGTTACTTTACGTAATAATTTCTGTTCTTTTTACATTTTTAAGTCGCTCCTTACTTTCATTTGGAAAACTTGTTTTTTTTTAATTTAATTACATACATAATAATTAACATTTTGAAATAGTTACATTGAACAAAAGTATGTTTTAATATGTAAGAAAATATGATTATGCCAAGTCTATCCTAAACTAAATTTGAATGTGCGAACTAGTCCCTTGCCCCCACCCCCATATTTTGAAAGAGACCTATGGTATTAAAAAAAATTGTTTAAATGGATTGCTGTGCCAAATTGTACTCTTTCATCTGGTAGGAAAACAAATCTTGGAGTTGTTAATGTTTGAGCGTTTAGTTAAAAAATTTTAAGGTTTTTGATTGCATAAACTATTTTGAAGGACTTCATCAACGTTTTTAAAATAAAATATTTTGTCTAACATTTTGGCATTTCAGAATTGTTTCTGATAATGTTCAGGTAGACTGGAACTATAATTTTAACTACAGTATTCAAAAGGCTTCTAGGCTCAAAGTAAATCATACTCAGCAAATATCAAAAAAGAAATTCAACACCTCCTAGTCCTGTTCTTTAATTAATCGTAATTCAATTACGTAAGGGCCTTCATACACCCAGGGTTGCCAAAGGGACACTTTTAGTGCTTTTTTGACACTTTTTCACTCTGGGTGACACCGTGCCACTATTGGGTGAAAAAAGGCAACTTTTTGAAAAAAAGGACACTTTTTGGCATTTTTTCAAAATCAATACCATATGTATTTATTTTCATTTTTTTTTTTTTTTTTTTTTTTTTTAACTGCAACTGCTTTTAATTTGTGCTTTGTGCTTTTCAGGCTCGTTTTCGTCTTAGGGATTTTTTTTTGTCGTATCCGCACTACTTTACTTTTCAAAAGCGCGAAAATTCAAACGTGGTGAAACATGTGACTTGCTCAAGAGAGGTTAGAAAAAAAAAATTGGATAAGAAGAACTGAAGCAAGCATATAACTGCTGGTAAGTAAAAGCTTAAGGTGTTTTATGACTTGTAGTCTACAGGAGTATGCAAAGGTGCGACCTGGATAGTAGTTAGTAGTAAACTATCTGATCCTGATCTGATTTGCTGCTGCTTAATCATTTTTTGGACGAGGGTGAACCTCAGTAGATTTTCTGGATTAAGACATTAGGATTTTGGTAAATATGTAGTTTAGGTTCACATGCATTTGAGAGGGTGGACCCTGCCCCATATGGGTACAGTCTAACCCACTAGAAAATTCTCTGGTAACTGTCAAGATCATCTAATACTGTCATAGACTGAACATCACATCCAGTGTACTAAGTGCTAATTAGCGATATTTGCTTTTTTGCCTAAAGTGATGAAAGGATGCAAGAACGACAGTGAAAAATGTTTTGTTTTACATGCTGTAACCTGGTGGACTGTTTAGAGAAGAAACAGAAGACTATTACTGGAACCAACCAAGCTGGACCTCTGTATAACGCTTCTGAATTGGAATCCGATTCATTCTGTATCTGCTCACTTTTCGTAAGCCTTCATAATATGAAATGCACCGTATGTGAAATCCAGCACAGGCTTTCCCTTGTAAAGGTCTCTTCATGCTGTCTAGGTTTTTCGGTTTGGTCCATCTTGAGCCGCGAGGATGGCAAAGGCCTAGCTCAAAATATTTCGGATTTGCTTAGACATTTGTTGTGCACCATTCTGCTTTTGGTGAAAAGGATTGTGATTAAATAAGCCTTTCCATTGTCTTTTACAGACGCCTTTGACCTCTTCTCAGAAGAAAGAGAGTAGGCAGAGAGAAACGGTCCTCGAAAAACCATAGCTATTCTTGACACCAAAAGGCCTTTTTCTTTGGTTTTCTGTGCTTTTTCTTTTTTTTTCAACAATTGATTAAGCACATGTAATATTTGTCTTGTCACTATTTGCAAAGAATTTAACATTTCTTTGTTTTTTGAAGAATATATTAGCTTTATACAGAACAAGTGATATTTGTCTTGCCATTATTTCTCTCCTTATCAAGTTTGATCTCTTAGTCAATTGATCTCATGAATACATTAATTATTGGGTGAAATAATAATGTGGTTGTGTATTCTTGCGAGAGCAGCGTTATCAAACGCATTGGCGAAAGCCAGGTGAAAAGGATGTGAAGCACGTTCCAAGCCAAGCGCGTTTCACATGCTTTTTGATATCAGTCTGCGGGAAATGGTCGACAAAAATTTTGCAGAAGATATGATATGCTACTGAAGGAAAAGAGGGAGCGAGGGCAATTAAGCAGTGTCGGCAGCGACAGACATCGTATCTGTGGTGTGTTGGCGCAAATCTTTTAAGCCCTGTCTTCATTATGGCTTTTTACGGCCGAGGCGGTTGGGGAGGCTCATAGTGAAAACAGGTTTTCTCGCTGTACAGACTAGACATTTTGGCTGAAAACGTAAAAACTAAACAACGCATTTTTTCATTTATCTTAGTTGTACTACTCCAACTTTTGTTTACGTTCCTGTAACACCGCAAACGCAGCACAAATGATTCAGAGTTCCTGAAATAAGACTGCACTTTCTAATTTTTGGTCAAAAACGACGAAAATGAAAACGGTCGTCCAAAAAGCGGCAACTAGTACAACCGAAGGTGCGAGAGAACCCGAGAAATAGTACTGAATTCTGTTTCTTCTTCGCGTATTAGGTGATTTGAGGTTTTGCATGGGATTTTACTTATTTGAAGAGCCGCTTTGCTTTTAATTGAAAAAGAAGAACGTAAATCTGGCCCTGGAGTAGTGGTGAGAAGGCCATTTAAAGCCTTTTTCATCAACTTTTAAAGTATATTGGCTAATTTTCTAGGAGGACACTAAAAGTGTCCCTTTTTGCTGAATTTGACACTTTAGTCTCAATTAGTTTTGGCAACCCTGCATACACCATCAGACAAAAATCTCGAACGTTGTATTAATACTAAAGTAACCGAAATATTTTACTTTTTACATTTCATTAACCAATTATATATGGCTGTATGTTTAATATTTATTCTCCAATAAGCATGGTATTTTTTGCAAATATGCCATCATCCCAAACCTACCATAAACTAGCTCCAATGGTAAATGAGTGGTATTGGCACTTTGTCCATTTTGCAAAATCTTTGGGTTTACCGGCTTATGAAAACCCCAATTTATTTATAAATTTTGGGAATATCTTTAGTCTTGCTTGGAAAATGTACTCCACTGGATTCTGCTATAAACTCCTTTTACTTTTACCATTTCTAAACTTGTTACAACTGCTAGCTACATGAAGCGAAGCACCGGAAAACACTCCTTCGGCCAATCAGGTTGAAAGCCTCCCCTTTCATCTCAAATGCTTTCATCTCAAATCAATAGGATCGCATCAAAAATCTTAGTGGTTCCAAAAAAAAAAAAAAAAATGGATCTAGAAACGCATTTTCGGTAGACCGAGACACCCCTTCTTCAGAATAAAGCTCTTTGATACCTCCAAAATATATTATCTTTCCGTCTTTTAGTTTCATCCCTAAGTGTCATAGTAGTAAGTTTTACAGTATATCAAAATTTATCGTTTTATCCTCACACACGTCGGTGTGACCAGCTCTGAGACGTAGAGAGAGCAGGGCCGTCAAGCACTTTGACCTTGGCCACTTCCCATCAAATCCTAGAGGTTTTGATTCATTTTTTTTATAATCTCAGCCTAATTCGAGCCGTCCAGCTATTCTCGCTTCATCTTGTGGTCTGTTTAATCAAACTATTTGAAGGTCACGGTTTCGATACATTCTACGCTACCTACGGTCTTTTTCGGGACACACAAACTGCATATGGAGCTTTTTCAAGATGTATATGCTGAGTGGGGTCACACTCTTTGGTCGTAAAGAGTAGATTTGTACCCTCTTACTAAGCGACATGCTTAAAGTTCATTAACGAATTTATCGAAACAAAAATGTCTAGAATATATGCCCTTTAAAATCATATCTGCTACTAAGTACCATAAAATATTATCAAAAAAACGGTATGAAATTATAGGTCAGGACATTACTAAATTTCGTTACACTAGAAAATGTCATAAAAAATCATTTTTGTCACAAAAAATCATGTTAATATAAGGTTGTTGGAATATGGCTCAATCTTCGCCTGTTGTGAAGCCTTTGTCAGTGGAGAAGCCTTAAAACAGGAAGTTTATCTGAGGAAGGACAAGGGTATCTTCTACCAGGAGCATTGTTATTGCCTGGATTTAAGTGTAAGGTCTTGTCACTCGTTTGTCAGCACTTTTTTTTAATATCTTTTGGTTTTTCTATGGGCCATCGCTCCTCCCTGATGGTGCCCATAATTGTGGACTCTTAATTGGTTTAAATATCTTACAGACTTAATGACATTCCTCGTGCAACTGGAAGTAAACATGCTCTAGAAGACAGACAACGGAATGAAGCAAAACAGCGAGCAGAAACCGGTGAAAAGTGGGTGACCAAAGTAAGTCCTCTTTTTCTTCCTCTTAATTACTTTTTTATTAATTTAAAGTTCAGTTAATTTAAATGTTGACTTAACAGAATTGAGAGTAAAAGTTGACGTTGAATCTACAGATAAAACAAGGATTTTGATGCACTTATGTTGCTTCAAAACTATCCCCCTCCATGTAGCAGTTTAAAATGTACATTAAAAATCAAAATTTTGAGTGGATTTGGGCGTTGATTCCATTTTAGACAGTATTGTAGAGCTGTATAATATCATTGCTGTGTTATTCTGCTGTAGCTCATCTATTCTGTCCTGTCCTGTTCTTTTTTTCTTTTTTCTACTGAAATGCGACTGTTAAACTTATACCCATTCCATAATTACAAAACTTTAAGTCAAGGTGAGTTCCAAACCTTTTTGTTTTGTTCTTTTTCGTATTTTTACGAACATTCTGACAGGTCTTATAGCTATTTCCATTGGGAGGTATGGTCATTCTGTTTCCTTTTTTCTCGATTTTTATCATGCTAATTCGGCAAGAAATTTTTAAGTTGGAACGAAAATTTAATTTCGATTGGGTTGCCATATTGTAGACCATGGGTCGGCAACCCACGGGCCGTATGCGGCCCGCAAGGCTTTTGGTGCAGCTTGCAAGATCCTCGCCGGAACGCAGCTCGTGGACCATATTACTCGCCATACCAATGCACAACAGAGTGAAAGGAGGCACCGTCTAGCATTCTGCCATCTAGAACTGTGAAAAATCCGTAAACACCATCTAGCATAGTTAATATAATGGTCAACCATCTAGATCGATTATTTTGGTACATTATAGTTTGTTTTTGAGTAAACCTTCCTGAAAGTTTGGGAAATACCCCCAAGAACATTTTGCCTTTAGATTTTCTTTATTTATTCTTATCTAGTTCAGTGAAATTCAGTGCTTATGGTACCAAATGATAGCCAAATTATCTGGTCATATTCTGCGGCCATCTTATGGCAAAATATTCAGAAGAAGAAAATAACGCTTGATTTTGAAGATGGGTGTCATCTGGTATATAGTGGGTCAGGAAAAAAATGTTACACACTGGGACATATCCCAGTATATACCAGATGACACCCATCTACAAAATTGAGGATAATTTTTTTTTCTTCGAAAGGTAATTTTCATCAAAAGGGTTTAAGTACATCCAGGTTATCGAAGGAACATAGATACAAATATCTCAGAAACAGATTAGGGTATTAAGTTTCAACTTTCAGGGAAACTAGAGGGAGAGTAAAACTAAATAAAAAAATACGATACATATCCAGATTGTGAAAAGGGTGTACGTGTAATATCCTAGGAAACAAGGGGGGGGGGAACTTTCAGAGTACATTATTGAGGATGCTGAACCAAATGAAAAAATACTATGTCCAACCAAGTTTACTATGATATTATTATGGTATTAAGTTGAAACTTCAGGACCTGTTTAGGGGGTTTATAAATAAATATATATGTTAAAATGGCCTACCTGCAATACATCGGGAATGGCTGAGTGCATTAAGATGAAACCATTAGGGGATATTGCATTGTATATTGAACAAAATCAAAATTCACTCTATGCAGGTTGTCAAAAGGGCATATGAGCGATAGTTGAGGAACAGCTTAAAGAAACAAAATGAACCTTTGAGGGCTACTTCAAATACTGCTTATGCAATTAATACTACTGCTATTGTGACTTTTCCAAGCTGTGGCTGATTGTGACTGAAATCCCAACCACTTCTAATTACAATGGCCATTGCATGTGACTTTGACTGCATTAACTACTTTACTATAGCAAACAACAAGACAGTCCCTCAGGACGGGAGCAATACCAAAGAGGCAGGGATAGACTGGCTGGTAGGCTTCGTAAAAACAAATAGATATACGTTGGCCTATATTTTATTTCTAATTTTGCAGATTTATACACCCAAGGCGGCTTCTAAAAAAAGAAAGGATCGTTGATTAAAACCGGATTTTTAATGAAGCATCGACAAATTTATGTTTTTCGTTGAAGTTAAAAAAAAAACTTTTGTGCTTAATCTGTCAAAAAAGTATTTCTGTAGTAAAAGAATATAACTCGAAGTGACATTACGATATTGAGCACAAAACTAAATTTTACTGTCTTGGAGGTGAATCTCGAAAAAACAGAATCATTAACTTGAAATCGTCACTCAAGAATCAGCAGAAAATCTTTAAAGTTGTGACAGACATAAGCAAATCAGCTATACGTGCCAGCTACAAAGTGGCAGAAATAACATCAAAGCATGATCGCCCATTTACCGACAGCAAACTTGTCAAAGAGTGGGTCTTAGCTATTGCGGAGGAAGTTTGCCCGGAACGGAAAAGTATTTTTGAAAACATTAATCTCTACTAGACCTTGCACCCATCGCATCGAAGATTTGGGGGCTAACTTGTGTCAACAATTTAAGGACCAAGCGCAGTGTTTTACGGACTTCTCTCTTGTATCTGGCCAAAGTACGGACATATAGGATACGGCTCAATTTCTAATATTTGTACTTGGGATTGATGAAAACTTTCATGAATATGAGAAGTTGTTTAAAATATGCCTTCTTAACGGAAATACAAAGGGGGAGGATTATTTCATCACTTGGAACAAGCTCTGGTTCCATGGGGCTTGAGCTGAGAAAAATTAATCATCATCACCACGGACGGTGGAAAAAACATGAGCGGTCATAATAAAGGTGTCGTTGGGAGAGTCAACAGCAAACTTTCTTGAGTCTGGATTTGAATTTCCATATACATTTCACTGTACTGTCCATCAAGAAGCATTATTTTGCAAGGTTTTATCGTGAAGAGAAATAATGGATACCGTTATATCTGCTATTAATTTTGGGGCGTTTTAAAGCCACGTGAATAACATTTACCGTCAGAATGGAAGACTTAAGATTTTATTAATTAATTTACAGATTAACTAATTAATTAATTTCATTAATTATATTTTATTAATTAATCAATGTAGGAAATGATATATAATATTTTACAAACAAGATTTATTCCAGTTCAGAGAAAATAATAAAGTTCTAAAAACCTTCAAATCAATAAAAAAAAATTCTTAGTCCCCCCCCCCCCAAAAAAAAAGAAGTGCCCTTATAGGCGATATCGCTTCAAACCTCAAGAGGCTAATTAACCTCTGTTATAAAAAATCTCATGTTAAAAGATTTCTGTCTTTTATAAATTTGCCAATGACCTCTAAGGCTGGGTTGCTGCCGAAATACGCCATAACTCATTAATAACTAATTAAACTAATTAATTAATAATAATCTAAAACAGATAAAACTAATCTAATAAATCTAAAACTAATAATCAGATAAACTAATTAATTTAAGTTCACGTTCTTACTTGATGTTGTGCCTTTTTGTTAAATTACATTTTTATCTTAGGTCCTATGTGGAATAAAGACAGAAAAAGATAGAAAAAATATCAATTGATATTTTTAATTTGGTTATTTTAAATAACTTTACAGTCATTACCGGAAACGATAGACGAGTTGCTTTATCGCAGAGACGAACTTAAGCTTTTTGTATACTATCAATTTGCTATATTCTTTTTTGTAGGCCTTAGATACTCTTAACTTGTGAATTTGAGTCTGGTGGTACAGTTTTAAAACTGATGATCGATTGAAATTTCTAGCTAGAATTATGCCGTTAGGGAGACTTTGGCAAATGATGAACGTCCGGCTTTTAATTAGGGTTGACCTAGGAAAGGCCTCCGTTTCTATAAACTTGATCTCTAAACGTGATTTGTCTGCCCCTTCTTATAATGGCCATAAATATATGTTGTTAATGAGTATGATTGTCGTTAAAAAAATCACCTGATTTTAACCCACCATCCTCCCTCCCGAAATGTTTTTCCGACTTCTAAAATGGTCGTAAAGTAAAGATGCTTCAGTCCCGCCCCCGAACAATTTGTTGTTGTTGCCAAAATGATATTTGTGTCATCATGAGACATTTATGACCAAAGCTTGGTGACTTGGATACTCTATTATTGTATTCTATTAACCTTTATTTTGTCGACAATGAATTAACTCGCTTTTCTAAAATGAAACGTCTAACGTTTTTTTTTTCGTTTTGGTGTAACGCCTTAAAGACCTTGAGAGAACCCTTAAAACAAGTGCATATGGATATTATTTTTAGTTGTTTTTGATTTCTTTAAAGCAAAGGTTGAAATGGTATTAGACTTGGTATCGAGACGATAGTTGATTAGTGTAATTAAGTCGGATATTAAGATGATGGCTAAAAACCAACTGCATGGGTATTAAACCTTGTCCACGGAGTAATGAAACAAGGAACGTCTATCTGCTAAGGTCTCATTGCCTTGCTTAAGTGACCGCGAGCAGTAAATGATTGGATGCTTGAGAATAGATTATCTTCTCATCCAGGAGTTGAGATTGGACAGAACCTTTCACTTGAAGACCTTGATTACGCTGATGATGTCAGAATCCTCTTAGACCCAGAGAAAGCCACAAATATGCTCCATGATTTGGTTACTTGGGCAGATCGTATTGGCTTGAAAGTCAGTAAACGGAAGACAAAGTTTATGGCAAAAAGATCCTCTTTCGCTAACTGTAAATCAAGTACAGTTATATTAGGTCGACAGTTTAACATACACTGACTCCCAGCTTTGTACCGATGGATCTTCAGACGCTGGTATTCAGCAGCGACTGCTGAAAGGACAGGTGGTCTTTACCTCCCTCAGAAAACCATTATAAAACCGGTGTGAAATTAGTTTAAGCACTAAAGTTTGAGTCTACCCGGCTTTGGTTTGAACAATTCTTCTTTATGAATGGGAAACTTGGTCAGTGAAGCGACTCAATGAAAATGCACTGAAGATATTGAGCAAACCTGTCTGCGTAGTATCGTCAAGATACACCTGAGTGATCGCGTATCAAACGTGGATATACGAAGAATATTTGGTAGGAGAAGATGCGGTGCCATCACGATCAAGGAGAGTCGACTGAAGTGGTTGAGCCATGTCTTACGGAGGCCACCAGAGTACTTGCCTCGCCGAATCCTTCTAACTGAGCCCCTCAGCTCATGGAATAGACGCCAAGTAGGACAGCTGAAAAATTGGTGGAACTTGGTTAAATCAGATCTTGAACCAATTTACATCTGACAGCAATCTGGTAGCAGACCGAATTACATGGCCCAAACTTGTCTCGAAGATCCTCGATGCCGGGCAAGATGGAACGCCTGATTCTTGCCACTAGTAAAAGTACAAGTAAGAACAATACAATAATAAATATACAACCGTAATGTTCAATACGGCTATTGAACATATGTAGACTAGTGGGAATATGTAAAAATTATGCAATAAAAGTGAGTACTTTAAAATCAAAAGAAAATCAGGACTACTATTAATATGTCAATAGTCGACTAAAAAGATAAATATAATAGAACAGCCTAACTGATCTTTCTAAAAATATGCTTTTGTTGGTAATTCATTAAATAATAATTTGAACTGTTTAGTCTTGAATAATTTCAATAATATCTATATTAATGGATATTATAAGCATATATAATATCCTATGACAGTGGGATAATATGGCAGTGGGCAGTGGGAAGTTGTCTTTTGTTGTAATCAAGAAACTCGCAGTTTCTGGAGCTCCTTCATGATATATTTCTTTCGCTCATTTTCTGCTGATCTTTGCACAAGTTTCATATTTTCAAACCTGGTGCCCGCTAAGCGTAAAACTATGTAACTGTATATGGAAGTCCTTTTCATCAAAAAAGGAGTCACTGGTCGTTCTAATTTTTTAGTTTCCACTTAATCAATTTAAAGAATCAGATTTCATTCTAGTGTCCTCAGAACTTTAAGGGCTCAATCCAAAGCTCTTGATCTAATCAGTGTTCTTTTTGTAGATTTGTAGTACAAAAGATCCCCCCAAAAAAATGCATCAAAGATAAAAGACTAGGGACATAAAAGGTATCATCTATAAAAGGAAATCACAGTTTGAAAAATCACCAATTAAATACCTTGAATCCAAGTTTCATTAAGCAAATTCGTCTTCTTTTTTTTTCTTTTTTTTTATCTAGAGAGATCAAATTTATTGGGTTTTTTTTCAGTCCGAATACTTAAAGGGGCATTTTTCATTGAATATACTCCAAAAAAAGGTAATTTTTGAAATCTATTCTGGGTCAAAAAAGAACTTACAAAGACAAATATCTTGATCAAGACAGCATGTTTTTTGTGGATATGTAGTTGAAAAGGTACACTGAGTGGTGATAAAAATTCGAGGTTTTCTCATTGTCACAAATTTCTAGCACGTAATGAACGGGGGATTGAGAACGGTAAAGATCATAAAACAAACACTATTAATCAGGATTCGGTAGTGTAGTGGTTCGGAAACTTCCTTGTGGTCGTGGTAATTTATGTTCGAACCTTTGATAAGACATTTTTTTTAATAGGGATTTTCTTTTTAGATATAAGCTTAACTTTGCATCTTTGCTTTCTGGTTAGAAGTTTAAAATTCTTTGAAGCATTGCGGCAGAAAAATTGCATTTATAACAACACGAATTTTTATAAAATGTTTATAATTACATATCTTTAATTTTTTAATGTCCTTCCGGTTTCTAAAATCTGTATATTATTCATATAAAATAATATATCCCTTGGACTTTTTATGTGACAAATTTTAGACTTTTTTCAAGGGAAAGTTTAAGACTTGTGCAAAGTTAAGCTTATATCTAGTACTCCATTCTAGCAAAATAATATTGACTTCTAAGGTTCCTTCGCCTAAACTGGACAAAGATCTTCTTATAAAGTATATTGTCTATATTTTTAAAACCTAAAAAACACAAAAATTAATTTTTTGAAATGAAGTTTTCCAATGAAAGTAAAGAGGAGATTTGAACCTTAAAATGAGCATAATTACTACTTTGCAGTTTAAGCAACACATCTTCGATAAAATATTTTAAATAAACTCTTGATATTTCCATATAATTTTAGAATTTGGGAAACTAACGTTTTATCAAAAACTAAGATTGTTCCAGTTTTTAAGAGAATTAAAATTGTGCAGAAGAATTTATTGATTTCATTACTGGTAAAAGACTGGCTTTAAAAAGCTAGCTTTATAAATTATTTTTATTTTCTACAGGTCACGCAAAGATTTTTCTGCCTCTAATCCTGTAATTTGTTGCGTCGTGTTTGTTTTTTCAGTAAAACGCTCCCGTAATTTTTTTTTAGAATTCTACAAATATAGGGAAATATCACGTACCAATTCATTCAAAACATTTTTTTCGAAAATTATGTTGCATAATCTGTGAAGCAGTAATTTTTGTTCATTTTATTTAACTATTAAATAATAAAAATAAAAAAATTTCAAACGACAGCAAGGAGCAACATTAAAACTTATAACGAATAGAAATTATTCAGTTTATGAAGAGGATCCCCCCCCCCCCCTCTACCACTCGCTAAAGTATTTTAGTGCTTCAAAAAGCTTCTTATTCCAATTCAACGGCCGTTGTGTTTCAGCAGTCTTCTTAAAAACTGGGAAAAAGTCAAGCTTTAGCGTAAAGATCGAGGGGTAGAGGTGGGAGCGTTCCCCCTCATATATGGAATAATTTCTATCGTTTTTAGTGTTAATGTTGCTACTTACTTTGCGTTGAAAAAAACTTGTTTTTTTTTTCGATTTCTGATCGTTTCCGAATCAGGCCAGGAAAGCCTCCTCCTCACTCTGTGGAAAATTTCACCTGTAAAATTCCTTTACCCTTCCCCCCACACCGAAAAAGGCTCCCTGGGGAAAATCTCCCCGCCCGAAAAATGTATGTATATTTTACAATAACAAATACTGTACGGCCCTCCAAAGGTAAAAGTACGTATATGCACAATTTTTCACTTCTCGACTTAATGCCATCACCATACTAAAAAAAATGTGCTGAATCGAATGGTATATGTAAGAAGGCTCTAGTCCAAATATTAACGGAAATAGCATATGGATAAAGTACGTATCTGAAAAATTTCTGGGCGCATCCAAAGGTAAAAGTACGTATCTGTGTAGATACGTACTTTCACCCTTGGTACGTACTTTTGCCTTTGGCCGGCACATTAAAATGAGAAAGGAAACCAAAGGTCAAAGTACGTATATGTCATGATTCAGCACAATCATCATTGTTTGTTTACCAGAGCAGAGCTGAACAACCAGCCAACTCTGAGCTATTTATTAAAGAGTACTGGCATAGAATGTCAAGAGGCTTTCTAAATTTACAGAGAGCGTTGGTTATACAAAAGGAAAGAGATTTAAGGTAAGAAAATTTTGCTTCATGCTATTTTGGAACCTTTTCTCCAAGTA
Source organism: Artemia franciscana (assembly GCF_032884065.1). Lineage (NCBI taxonomy): Eukaryota > Metazoa > Arthropoda > Branchiopoda > Anostraca > Artemiidae > Artemia > Artemia franciscana. The sequence goes on along the minus strand of NC_088875.1, from coordinate 14,787,321 downwards.
GGCCTAAACCCTCTGGTAAAACCCCATCTGTACTACCAGGTAGGTACAACAGACCCGCTACAACCAGTTTACACAGCTAGCTATGTAGCTGTCGAATTAGTACAGGAGAGCAGCGTCATACCAAATTACCAACCAACCACCTAAAGCCATTTTTTTAGTATTGCCTACAAACATGACTTACCTTTGAAATAAAATAAAAAACAAGGGATGCATCAAAATAACCCCTAGAACCTTCTCTGTCATCTGAGATAATCAGGGATTAGTTTGGTCAACTATTACAACATTGAGAAAAAATTGAGGGCCTCTAAATATTGCTTACCTTAGAAACAAAAAAAAAATGTATCAAAATAGCCCTAGAACCCCCTCTTTCATCTGAGATAATCAAGGTTGATAACAAGTTCTTAGAATTCCAATTTTTCAGGACATTGGCATGTCAAGCAAGTACAAATGAGGCATCAACTTCAAATACCGACTTGCCATCTTCCAGTGAAGAGCAACGAGGAGCTAGTTCCTGTTCCCCCCCAGAAATCATCCAGATAAATCAAACAACAGACATATCACCCAATTTTTCTGGACATTCTCGATCAAGGGACACCACTGATGGAGAAGCTAAAACTAAGGCACAGTTAAAACACTTTGCTGATGAAGAATTCGAAAAAGAAGATTTAAGTAGAGGTGATAGTGATGAGTCTGATATTGACTGGGAGGACGTTGAAGGGACATTTGGGTCTTCTGATGATGAAAGGCAGACAACTTTGAAGAAGAGGAGAAAGCTCTTTACAGATTTAGTTCCTCTTTCGGTCAGTAATGATCTTACATCAGATCATCCAGAGTACAATCTGATCCATTTTCCTACCGATCCTTTCCTGCCCTTGGAAGATTCGGCTTCGGATGCAGCAGCTTATGAGACCCAAGATGACCAGCTAAATTTGGACAATCAACCATCTAATGAAAGCAACAATGCTGTTTGTGAACCTGATTCCTCAGACCATGTCATGTGTGTAATTGACGCTGTAGCAGCAAGGTCTGTGGGACAAGATAGAGAAAATAGACGTGAAGAAAATGGTGGAGGAGAAGGAAGGTCAATTGTTGACCTTACTCCAAAACGAGTTCGCTCAGAAAAAGATAAATTTGAAAGAGATGTTAAGAAGTATCCATTTCCTGACGAACCTGGCTGTAAATCTAACAAATGTACAAACTCATGTTTGAGGTTTTCCAGTGTAGAATTCAGGAAAATTTATGACACATGTTGGAGCAAAGAATATAAATCAAGACAAATGTGGCTCGCTTCTTTGCTGACATTCCTACCAGTTAAAAGAAGGACTATTGCCCCAGAAGCTGCGTGTAGAAAAAAAACTACAGTTAGGTACAGCCTTCCCAGAAATTTGAATGAATACCCCACACTTACCCCAAAAGTTGAAAACTTGCCAGTTTGCAAGTCTACATTCCTTGGTTGTCTAGGATTAGGCAAGAATGACAGAGTGATTTTTACAATCAAGTCAAAAATTGAAAGGGATGCTCTTGGGAATGAGCTCAAGGACGGAAGGGGCCATAAAGTGGCAGGGCCACCAAACAAAGTTGATCGAAGCCTTGTGATGCAGCACATTGAAAGCTTTCAGCCAGCAATTCCACACTATCGTCGAGCTCACGCTCCAAATGTTCGGTACCTTTCTCGTGATTTGAGCTACAAATTTATGGCAGAAGACTTTAATGAAAAATATCCAGCAAATAAAATCTGTGATGAGACATATAGGAAGATTCTTAATGGTATGAAAGTATCATTGTGCATGCCCCAAAGTGACAGCTGTGACATTTGCACACTATTAAAAGAGAAAGTAGGGGCTGCGAGAACTCCTGGTACAAATGGTGAGGCAACCGAGAAAGAGACTGAACTGTAGAGAAAGCACAGAGATCTTGTTGAACAGGTTTCAAAAGCATTTTCTGAAGATAAGCAGAAATACGAAAAAGATTCAACTACCATGTTGTTCACCGTGGACCTACAAAAAGTGTTATTGCTTCCCATCATGCACAGCAGAAAGGAGGCCTTTTTTCTATCAAGACTCGTGTGTTTTAATGAGACGTTTGCCCCCGTTAAGGCCACCCAACAAAACCAGAACCTTTGCGTTGTTTGGAACGAATCTCGACAAGGACGTGATGCACCTGATATAGGTAGTGCCTTCCACAAGGTCTTAAAGATGAATAGGGATATCTTGCACTTCATTTTTTATACTGACAATTGCTGTGCCCAGAACAAAAATTGGACAATTTTTAGTGAATTTGTACTGATAGTCAACAGTGAAGGGGGACCTGAAACGATTCGTATCAAGTATCTAGTGAAAGGCCATACGCACATGGGGGCTGACTCCATACACGGATCGATTGAGTCTCGAATTCGAAAAAGGGATGTTCTTGACTTTGAAGATTTGTGCGACACCATAGAAAAAAGTAGAAAATTCACGAAAGCCGTGAAAATGGACATAGAAGACTTTTGCCAGTGGAAAAGCTTAAAAGCTCCTGGCATCGTCATGAAGAACTTGGGCGTGACCATTGATGAGTTCAGTGAGGTCTGTTTTAAGAAGGGAAAAACAGAACTGTTCTATAAAACTAGCCCTGAGGGTGAAGAAAAGAGTCTAAGTTTTGTGCCAAAAAAGCTGGTTAGTACAATCAAAGAGGCAAAGTATCCTTTGCCAGATCCGATTCTTGGCGCAAGGGGGGTAAAGCCAGAAAAGAAAAAGGCCATCTTGGAAAAACTTGTACCTTTTATGAATGAGAATCGCCGTACATTTTGGCGCACTATGCCTTCATCAACAGCTTCTGTCGATTTGCTGAAGCACGGCTGTGTTTCTTAGCTGCCTGCAGTATTTCAGTGATTTCTTTTGATTTTTTTTATTTTTTAACTTCTAATTATTTGAATAAAAAAATGACTTGTTGTACATGCTTCATACGTGGTTTTACCTTCGGTATACGTCATAGATACGGGGTTTTGGGCAGAGTAAAAGTGCGTTTTATGTTTTATACAGACTTTTACCTTTGGGACTTCATTCGAATTCGAGTCTCGAGTCAAAGGTAAAAGTACGTATATGTCATATACGCACTTTTACCTTTTGAGAGCGCCTCTTTATATGAGTAACGGTCCAATGGTAAAAGTACGTATCTACTGTTTCAGGCTTCGGGGCAGTAATAATAGAAAATTTTACTTAAAAATATGAAATCCCCATATTTGTTTACCTATTTAACTAATTTCCAGAATTAGCCAGTGTCCAGTTTCACCGTAAACCGTATTTGAAGCTCTCAAAAGTACTCAAACTTTGAGCCGTGATTTATCGAAATAATGAAAAGTGTAGATACGTACTTTTACCTTTGGAGGGCCGTGTATTTGAATAATGGGTAAATTGTACAACTTACAGCTGTTTCCCCGCAGGCTTTAATGGGTCATTTCATCTCCATTGGCATAGTTGGTGGACCTTTCAACTATTCTGAACCAAATGGCTATCTCAAAATTGTGTGTTCAGGAAAAATTTGGGCAGCCCTTCAATTTTTTCGCTTCGCTTAGAAAGAGCACTAGAATTTTTTATTTCCATTCCAGTGAGCCGTCTCCTGAACTTCTAGGATCATTGGTTTTGATACGATCATCCCCGAGGAAAAAAAAAAAACAACAACAAATAAACCCTTATCCATGTCCTTTCTTCTGGTAAAACAAAATGCAAGATTCCTCATTTTTGCAGATAGAACCTTGAAACCTCTATAGTAGGGTATTCTGATGGTTTGATTTTCATGAAGATCACTTGAATTTTGGAGTGTTCCCCCCTTCTTCGAAAATTAGGCAAATTATCTTAGACTTTTAGTTTTTAATGGGTAACATTAAATTTAATGAATTTTTATATATTTGGAATCGGCATAAAAAGCCAATTCTTTTGATGATTAATTGCTATCAATAATTTTTTTTTCAGTTTCGGTAACTATTGGGCCGAATCGCTCCTTACTCACAGTTTGTTACCACAAATTCTTTGAAAGGCGTTATTACCATCTTCCGAGGTATCTTCAATTTGGCCAAAATTATTGTATGATTATTTGTAATCTTCGTTACTTTGAACAAAGAGCATTAGAAGTTTAAAGATGAAATTTAAGTTTTTATATGAAAACAAAAATAATTTTTCTATAGTTTTTTGTACTTTTTCTTATTGAATTGCATTAAGCCAAATTTAAAGGAATCACTTTCGATTCCTTTAAAATTGTAATTGTAATGAATTAATAAAATTGTAATGAATTAAAATTAAGTTGCTCCTACTCAGTTTTGTTATGATGTATATTTTAGTAAGTGTAAATGAAAAGTTTTCTTACAGTGACCAACTATTTAAGACACAGTTTCTACTATGAGTCATCCCATGTAATGTCCAACAGATTGTCATTCTTTCCTAGGTTTTCAGTCGTATTTCGTATTCGATTGTTTGAAGTTCAATAAACTGTTTTGTATACACATGGCTGAGTTAATATAGCACCGATATATGACCCTAACACTGCGCTGTCACTAACTGTAGTAGTCTTCAATTCCTCTTTAACCTATAAGAAAGTGCCAACGTTGTTTTTTGTCCCATCTACTTTCTTCTCATACTCTTTTTTTTTATCTGCTCCCTCTCTGTTCTTTGGTTGGAGTTATTAAACTTATATTATCTTTTTTTAGAATTTCAACAAAGCTGGAGAAGGCTGGACTTACAAGACACCGCTCAAAAGAAGACTGCACTTGTGATACTCCTTCATTCCCTCTTTTTCTTTGAAGTTAAATTATTTAATGGCTTGTTTGCTCTGCGCTCCATTAGTCATATTGTGTTGTTTTTTTTGTTGTTCCAAGCTAGTTAATTATTTAACAATTTTAGGTTTTTGCTTCTTTTCTTTTTTTCTGACAGAGTGGCCATGATTAAATGTGTCAAATATTTTGAGTTTTGATGTCCATTTTTCTAGAAATACAAGACCGCAGATTACTGTGGTAATTTGGTATAACGTGTTGTCTTTCGCTAAATTGAGGATTCGTATTTTAGTCGTTTTGCGAAAATGAGTGAGGCCGTTTCCTAAGTGTGATTAAGCCTCTTGACCCCCCCCCCCTCCAAAAGAGGAAAGAAAAAGAAAAGGCAGAATTTTGTCGAAAACTTTTCTCTAAAAGCCATGGCTCTTTTTATTAGGGGTTTGTTAGAGCTGCTCAGAACTCAAGTTTACTATGTTCATACAACAAACACGGGGCAAACTTCAAAAAGAATGACCCACCTTTGAATTATACCTTACCCTAGCAATCACCTGGTTGGGAAAATGTAAAGGATTTTTGGCATTTGCTCATTAGTTTCTAGAACGAAAATATGTCTCGCTACATTACACTATAAACTTTATTAAATCAATTTAACTTTGCAAACCAAGTAGTCTTTATTTTTTTGCATATTTTTTTTAAATGTTCTGTTTCTTTGTTGTTGTTTTTTTTTTTTTTTTTTTTTTTTTGGTCCTCGTTCTTTTGGAATATGTAAGAAATACTTCAAATCTAAGAGTCAGTCAAGTTCTTTGGCACTAGAATATCAACGAATATAGGAAGGTAATCCTTTGAACTTCTGACAGGTTTGCTTATTTGTTAGTGCTGTGTTATTTTCATTACAAATCTATGTTCTTATATATACACACGCATATAAACTTTCTCGATTTTTTACATCTCACTTAAAGTCTGTCGCCCGTTTTTTTCGACAAGCTGAATTTTGTGTGTCTGAGACTAGAGCAGAATTTATAGGACCTTGTATGCAAAAAAATTTAATTTCCTGTATTTTACATGAATAGCTATGAGCGTGTTTTTTTCTGGTGGTCATTACTTTCGAATGTCTGCAAAAGTGCAAAGTCCAGTTTATGCAATATTTACGGTTTGATTGTTCTATTCATTTACTTAGGCTCAAGACATCATAAAGTTCAGACTGCAAGTGAAACCTTTGGGTACAAATTACTGGTGGCTAGCGTTTACTTTCCACAGAAAATATCCTCTGGACAACACATCCCTCTTCCTCACGAAAAATACCCTGGAAACACCCCTGGAGAAACTCCACCCCTCGGTAAATACTGTACCTCCCCCCGGAAAATACTTCCCCTTCCCCAAAGCTGGTTGGTCTCCAATCACTTCCGACTTATAAAAAAAAGACTAGAGCTATCAATTTCTTATCTATTAAGCACCCTCCAAAGTTTCTACGACGATGAGGTGGTAGTTTGGGTGAGGAAGGGGCAGTTCCCCTTCTATACGGAATCAATTTTAATCATTTTGATTAATTGAAAGAGCTGCTTCCCAAGTTTCTACAAGAAGTCATGTTATACGAAACGAAGGACGTTTAGTCAAAAGTCAAAACGAAGGACGCTGCTATCGCTGTTACCCATTTAAAGGATATTAATCTTATTTTTTCAAGGTATTCCAATTGATTTTCTATCATGTGCTGCAATCTGTAGCTTCTTCCCAAGAATATGGCCTTGTTCTTTTGCCTTACACTTTTTACATCATATACGGCTATGAACATCGATTATGTCATTAATTATCCTGCTTATAAAATACTTTTAGGCCTTGTTCTTTTGCCTTACACTTTTTACATCATATACGGCTGTGAACATCGATTATGTCATTAATTATCCTGCATATAAAAATACAGTTTTCCGAAAAATTGATTTGTGGCTCTTCGCTTAGATGATTCCACTGGTGTACCTTACTTTTTGGTTATTGACTGTTTGGTTTGGTTATTTACTTTTTGGTTTATGACTGGTAGTGCTCCGATCACTTTAGTTCATATGAACGAAAGACAAGTTTTTAGGCAGGCCTCTCTTATTTGCCTCGCCTGAAAAGGTTAGGTTTTGTTCTGGTCTTCTAAAAGCCTAACTTTTCCATTAGCTATGTCATTATAATAAATTATTTAAGAAAAACTAGTCAATTTTCTTGCATTAGGTCCCATTCCCCAAGAAACGTAACTAATACTCAAGCCACAACTTCACATAAAGGTTAATTCAGTTAGCAAAATTGTTTACACCTATTTTGAAATTTGTCAACAAAATTAGTTTATGAATGTTTATTAGTTTACCGATTACAAACCGGCGCTAAGTATTAAAAATATACATGTCGAAATCAAAATCTGTCAAGCATGATTTTCATGAACCATGATTATTTCACACCTTTCAAAAAAATAATAAATGAATTATGAGTAATCTCCTTAATTTATGCTGCTTGGGTAATGCCCTGATGTATAATAACATAAAACCCAATAATACTTTTGTATAATCGAACGAACGGCACAGTGGCTAAAGGACTGTCTGCTAGAGATGTTAGATTGAACTTCAAGTCACTCAGCAGCAACGAAATAAAATTCATTCATAAATTTGAACAAGTTACACTGTTAGGAGATTGTCTTTTTCATATCCAGTTACATTTTTTAAAATTAATTTATTTTCTTTTTTATTGAAATAATATTTTTGATTGGCATAGAAAAGAATATTTCAAATATTTTCCATTTTTCAGGTTTGCAACAGTTGCAACAACCTTGTAAGAGGCGAACCACAGCCCATTGTAACCAAATTTGAAAAACGCCTTTAAACAGCCAGATGAAAAAAGTAGCTATCTAACACTGATCAGAAATGGTAACTAATATTTCGGCTAATATTCAAATTTAAATTTTATAACAATAAGAAAGATATTGTGAGATCAAACTAAATCTTAAAACTCCTCTAAAATGGCGTCAGATTGAAATACAAAGTGAGTCATTGGAATCAGTATGGTCGTAAACCTTTTGTAGGAGAATTACAGTTTCTACCTTGAACAACAAGGAAAATCACTTTCTGGCATTTATGCAGCACTATGTTGTTGTTGTTTTTTTTTCACTAGGGGTAACAGGCAATCAGAGCATCAGTAGTGATATTCGATGGATCATTTTAAAGGAAATTGCTACATCTAGTCGCTTTTGTAATCAAAATGCTATTTGTAAAATAAAATTTCTACGAAAAACTGTTTTCGGATACAAGATCGTAGCTGCAACCTAGTAAAAGATCAACGCAGCTAATCATTGTTTTGTATTATCGTAGAAAAAAGTGAGAGATACTTAGTGGCTCGTTAAAAATGAAATTGCTACATATAAGTGCCTTCTAGAATCAACAAAAATACCTGAAAAATTTAAAATAGCGTGGTTGTAGCGGTAGCTGCACTCTATTAAGAGACGAACACTCTTTTACACCCAACACGCCAACATTGTAACATTACTTCCCAGTGTCGGAACACAAAGTACCCCATTAGAATCCTAATTGGAGCCTTGAGATTTTTTTTTACATGCAAAAACGATCTACATAGATCACGCGTTTGAGAAAACTTGTTTAGAGTTTTAATTTTGGAAAAAAGTTAATATAAATGACGTCATATTTATGAGCGCATTTCAAGACAATAGATTACATCATTTCCCTCCCATAAGTGATCATATCCATCTTATATCAATGACGCATGCAACATTACAAAACATAGCTAAGTATAAAATACCAAGTGTAATGAGTATATTTACAAAAGCAGTGTATATGCCTATTTTTTTAGCAGTGTATAATGCCCAGAGGACAAATGTAGTACAACCTAGTTCATCAAATGTGATAATATCAATCCGAACAGCTAAGGTAAAGGGTATTGAAAAAATGTCTGATATGATGATACACAAAAATGAAGAAAAAAGAATAATACATGTAGAATATGTACATCACTTACAATTACGATGTGTCAAAAACGAAAGTGAAGAACAAAGAAATACTAGGGTAGAAGATAAGCGGTAGCAAGAATTAAAAGAGTTAAAAATAAAAGTGAAGAACAAAGAAATTTGCGGTTACAAGACATGCGACAAAGAGGGGCAGAACGAGTTAAACATGAAAGTGAAGAACAAAGGAACATATGGCGAAAAGATATGCTATAGGGAGAACAAAGAAATATGCGGTTAGGATATATGGGGAAGTGAGAATTACAAGCAACAGCAAAAGTCAGAACTTGTCAAAAATGAAAGTGACAGGTCATTGGGACCCTTCAACATTATATGTGAAGTGAGGAAGAATCTTGCATATGACTTATTTAAAGGAGCGGTATAGTTAATTTTAAATGGGGATCATGCAAGTTTCATCGGTGTCGTGGTTGTAAAGTAGCTGAAACCTAGTAAAGAACAAACCACGGCATATAGTAACTATAAGTTAATATCATGGAATCATCTTTGGATTAACTGCTCTTTGGGGTGTGATGCTATATTTGACTTATTTACCTGCCTGGTTGTCTTAGGTTCGTATCTTACTGTTCCAAGTAAGAACAAGAGCTCATATGGCACTTGTGACGAGGTCAGAAGAGCCAAGAGCTCATATGGTATGAGCTCTAGCGAATTTCTAAGAATCAATAGATTGCTTTAAAAAAAATCAGAGGCTTAATACCGGTCGGGATTTAAAATAAGAGCTCTGAGTCACGAAAGCCTTCTAAATATCAAAATTCATTAAGATCCGATCACCCACTCGTAAGTTAAAAATACCTCATTTTTCCTCTCCCTTCAGCCCCTCAGATGGTCTAATCGGGGAAAACGACTTTATCAAGTCAATTTGTGCAGCTCCCTGACACGCCTACCAATTTTTATCTTCCTAGCACGTCCAGAAGCACCTAACTCGCCAAGGCACTGAATCCCACTCCCTAACTCCCCCAAAGAGAGCGGATCCATTCCGGTTATATCAATCACGTATCTACGACATTTATAAGCGTTTTCCGGGATTTCCGGTTTACCCCTCCAACTCCCCCCAATGTCAACAGATCTGGTCGGGATTTGAAATAAGAGCTCTGAGACATGAGTTCCTTCTAAATATCAAATTTCATTAAGATTCGGTAACCCGTTCTTAAGTTAAAAATACCCCAATTTTTCCAAATTAACAACCCCCAGCTCCCCCAAAGAGAAAAGATCCGTTCCAATTCTGTCACTCTCGTATCTATAACTTGTCCTTATTCTTCTCATCAAGCTTCACCCCGATCTCTCCACTCTAAGTGTTTTCCAAGATTTCTGGTTCCTCCCTCCTACCCTCCATGTCCCCAGATCCGATTCGAATTGAAAATGGAGCATCTGAGACATGAGATTCTTCTATATATCAAGTTTCATTAAGATCCGATCACACGTTCGTAAGATTCCTCGATTTTCACGTTTTCCGAGAATTCCGGTTACCCCCACCAACTCCCCCCAGTGTTAACAAATCTCGTCGGGATTTAAAATAAGAGCTCTGAGACATAAGTTCCTTCTAAATATCAAATTTCATTAAGATTCGGTCACCCATTCTTAGGTTAAAAAAAACCTCAATTTTTCCAAATCTGAAAGCATCTGAGCATCTGAAACATGAGATTCTTCTACATATCAAGTTTCATTAAGATCCGATCACACATTCGTAAGATACCTTGATTTTCCCGTTTTCCAAGAATTCTGGTTTCCCCCTCCAACTCCCCCCAGTATCATCGGATCTGGTCGGGATTTAAAATGAGAGTTCTAAAGCACAAGATCTTTCTAAATATCAAATTTGATTAAGATCTGATCACCCGTTCGTAAGTTACAAGTACCTCATTTTTTCTAATTTTTCCGAATTACTCCCCCCCCCCCAACTCAACCAAAGAGAGCGGATCCGGTCCAGTTATGCCAGTCACGTATCTTGGACTTGTGTTTATTCTTCCCACCAAGTTTCATCCTGATCTCTCCGCTTTAAGCGTTTTCCAAGATTTCTGGTCCCCCCCCCCAATGACACTGGATCCGGTCGGGATTTAAAATAAGAGATATGAGTTACGAGATCCTTCTAAACATAAAATTTCATTAAGATCCGATCACTTCTTCGTAAGTTAAAAATACCTCATTTTTATAATTTATCAGAATTAATCCTCCCCCCAACTCCCACAAAAAGAGCGGATCCGTTCCGCGTTATGTCAATCACGTATCTAGGACTTGTGATTATTTTTCCCACCAAGTTTCATCCGATCCCTCCACTCTAAGCGTTTTTCAAGATTTTAGGTTCCCCCCCCCAACTTCCCCAATGTCACCAGATCCGGTCGGGATTTCAAATAAGAGCTCTGAGACACGATATCCTTCCAAACATCAAATTTCATTAAGATCCGATCACTCCTTCATAAGTTAAAAATAACTCATTTTTCAGAATTAACCCCCCCAAATCCCCAAAGAGAGCGAATCCGTTCCGGTTATATCAATCACATATCTAGGACTTGTGCTTATTTTTCCCACCAAGTTTCATCCCGATCCCTCCACTCTAAGCGTTTTCCAAGATTTTAGGTTCCCCCCCCCCCAACTCCCCCAATGTCACCAGATCCGGTCGGGATTTAAAAAAAGAGCTCTGAGACACAATATCCTTCCAAGAAATCAAATTTCATTAAGATCCGATCACCCGTTCTTAAGTTACAAATACCTCATTTTTTCTAATTTTTTCGATTTAACCGTGGTAGATATCAAGTGCCATAAAAACCCATAGTCTTTTTCCTATTTTAAATTATATTTGAAAATTATAGTGAAGACTAACTATAGTAAAGAAATAACTCTAGCCCATAGTAACTAAAATATTATATAATTTGCATGATGATAATAAATCATCATTTGCATGGTGATGCGAAACACTTATCTTTTGATAAGATAATGCATCACAAATCATGACTGTTGTGGTACCTGCAACCTATTAATTTACAACAAAGTAAATTCCCAAAACCCGAGTTTGGCCAGTCTAAATATAATAAAAATCGAAAAACCTTTATATTAAATAACGAATTAAAACACGGTCAAAACTCTCCGACCCTAGAAGGGTTATTGCCCAAAGACGAACTCCCAAAATCTTATTTTGATCAACAAAAACAATAATAAAAAGCGGAATAAGTTTACACTAAGGATAAATGAAATCTCTGTCAAGCTCCCAAACCCTAGAAGGGTTAGTACCAGAAGACGAACTCCCAAAATCTGAGATTGATCAATCCAACAACAATGAAAATCAGAGAAAAATTTCATATCAAATAAAACAGAAAACCCAGTCAAACTCTTAAACCCTAGAAGGGCTAGTGTCCTAAGACGAACTCCAAGATCTTAGTTTGATCAATCACAAAAAAACAAAACTTCGAAAAAGCTTTATACTAGAGAAAAGTGAAAACACAGTTAGAAGAGCTAGTGCCCTAAGACAAATTCCGAAAATCTGAATTTGATCAATCCAAAAGTAATGAAAAGCAGAAGAAGCTCTATATTAAAGTAAAATTAGAACACAGTCAAACGCCCAAACCCTAGGAGGGTTAGTGCCCTAAGGAAAACTCATAGATCACATTTAAAAGGTTTATCGCCTATATGCAATCTTTGATGCGTATTCAAATGGCTTGATGAGTAAAGCTTTTCCTGCATAGATCACATTTAAAAGGTCTTTCGCATGTATTCAATCTTTGAAGTTTATTCAAATAGCTTGATGTACAAAAGCTTTTCTTGCACTGATGACATTTAAATGGTTTTACACCAGTGCATTCTTTGATGCAAATTCAAACTGCTTGATTGAGAAAAGCATTTCTTGCACAGATCACATTTAAATGGTTTGTCGCCGGTGTGCACTCTTTGATGTATATTCAAATAGCTTGATGTAGAAAAGCATTTCTTGCAGAGATCACATTTAAATGGTCTGTCGCCTGTGTGCACTCTTTGATGTATATTCAAATGGCTTGATGTAGAAAAGCTTTTCTTGCACTGATGACATGTGAATGGTTTGTCGCCTGTGTGCACTGTCTGATGCTTATTCAAATGGCTTGATTGAGAAAAGCATTTCTTGCACTGCTGACATTTAAATGGTTTGTCGCCGGTGTGCACTTTTTGATGTATATTCAAATGGCTTGATGTAGAAAAGCTTTTCTTGCACTGATGACATTCAAATGGTTTTTCGCCTGTGTGCATTCTTTGATGCACATTCAAATTGCTTGATCGAGAAAAGCATTTCATGCACTGATGACATTTGAATGGTTTTTCGCCTGTGTGCATTCTTTGATGCACATTCAAATTGCTTGATCGAGAAAAGCATTTCTTGCACTGATGACATTTAAATGGTTTTTCGCCTGTGTGCATTCTTTGATGCACATTCAAATTGCTTGATCGAGAAAAGCATTTCTTGCACTGATGACATTTGAATGGTTTTTCGCCTGTGTGCATTCTTTGATGCACATTCAAATTACTTGATTGAGAAAAGCATTTCTTGCACTGCTGACATTTAAATGGTTTGTCACCGGTGTGCACTTTTTGATGTATATTTAAATGGCTTGATGTAGAAAAGCTTTTCTTGCACTGATGACATTTGAATGGTTTTTCGCCTGTGTGCATTCTTTGATGCACATTCAAATTGCTTGATCGAGAAAAGCATTTATTACATAGATCACATTTAAAGGGGTTTTCACCTGTATGCAATCTTTGATGATTATTCAAATAGCTTGATGTAGAAAAGCATTTCTTACACACATTACATCTATACTTTTTTTTCTCTCTATTTATTTCTTTATGCCTTCCTAATTTTATGTTCTGTATACTGTGCAAACGACTGTCCAAAAAGGTTTCTTGATCAATAAAAGCCTCTTGTTCCAATTTCAATTCCAATGGACTTAAGCAGTCAATTCCAGACAGATTATGTGAAAGAACTAATGATGCATTCTTCTGTAAGTTTAGTTCTGAAACACTTGATTGAAAGTGACCCTGTAACACTAGGTGTGTTCTCATATCACCATTACATTCTTGTAGACAAATGGGACATCTCTTCGTCTCTCCCATTTTGTGTTCCAAGAAATGGGCAACAAAATCTCTGTAACTACGAATTACAGCAGGACAGACGTCACACTCTATTGGTGAAAGTTTTTCACAGTCAGTGTCAATATGAAGATCTAGCATCAGAAACGATTTTTTTACCTTTCCACAGGAGTCGCAACGCCAGATGCCAGCTGTTAATTCTTCAATAACCTTCTCTGTCAGCTTTTTTACAACAAGTGTCGGTTCTGGGCCAGAGAGTATTGGTTGACTCACGCTATCAGAATTGTACACAGTTGAAATAATCATTCCTATAGTAAAGAAACTTTTTTAAATGAAATTAATAAAACAAAAAGAACATACAAATTGACATTAAAAAAATGAAATAAAGAATTCTCTTGATAAGTAGTATAAAATTGGGATCTAAATAGTCTTTCACTGGTTCTATCAGGTTGTTTTGATAATGAAATGAATAGAACTTCAAATTACTTTCGTTTCATAGAGTAAATAGAGTTAAAATAATAAAAATTAATCTTTGTCGGCTTTAAAACTTAAAACGTATGAAAATCATTCGAGGTGTGATACAAATCAAAACATTATGTTCTTTGAAAGTTTTCAACGAATAATTTTATCAGCAATCTTCAAACTTTACTTGTATCATCATAAAAATAAAAAAAATATGATTTTTTTTTTAGATAGATAAACTTTTATTTTTACCAAAATTTTCATGGCACTGCCAATTTTTTTTTTTTGGCATTGTCACATTAATAAGCAACACAAAAAAAAAACACTAATCAATCCTCCTGACTTTCGTTATACGTTTTTACAAAACTAGGTATAAAACTCTTCGCTAACCGCTGGTGGGTACAGCGTACCGACTGAAGTTTCTCAACAGGCCCTACAACCCTGCGCGGTAGTCGTTTTGTTGTGGATTGAGGGGGAGAAAGGGTTTTGTGGATTCAGAGATTTTCTTCCGAAGTCCATGCAGAGTTTCTTTCTTCTTTTTTCCAGAATTTGCATTTAAAACTTTGTTAGTGGTTCTTCATACGACATTTCTGCCTGCTTCGAAACTATCATTAGAGCTCTTTTCTGAACTCTGTCGAGCCTGGCGCTTTGCTCAGCCGTCAGTCCAAAATACCATACAGGAGCTGCATATTCTAGAATTGGGCGAATAAAAGAAGTAAATATTCGGAGGAGGTGATCTGGAGGGGCACTATGTTTCGAAATAAGCTTGAGCATCTGCAGCCCAGGATTACACCTTTTTATTAGACGAGTTGTGTTTGCTTCCCATTTTAAATCACTGGTAATAATAACTCCCAAGAGATTAATCTTACTGACTAAGAGAATCAGAGATAGTTGGTAGGAAATTTGGTTCAGAAGAATTTAAAAATGAAATTATTAAAATAGAAGATTTACTGTTATGTTTGAAACGGAGACTTTAGTTTTCACGTTATCAATTAAAATTTAAGCTTTGCTACATTCATTTGTTTCACAAATTTCTCCAAGTTTAAGGTCATCAGCATATGTCCAACAGTCTTCACAATCATTAGCAATATCATTAATCATAACTAGAAAAAGAATAGGACCCAGGATCGTACCTTGAGGTACACCACAAAAAACTGGCTCAGGTTCAGAGAAAGACTTATATTTTAGAATTTGGAACCTATTTATTAAAAAACTCTGAATAATTTTGCAGGGTTCACTCTAAAATCAATAAAAAGCTCAGAAATAAGCTTTGTTGAGTTTTGTTGAATTATACAATAGCTAGGAAAACTAGTCATTGATTTTATTTGTATCTATTTATTTTTCTTTTTGACTTTTTCACTAAGTTTTGACTCGTTTTATTTATGTATTTGGTACAATTGATTATGTTTGGCGTGAAGGTCAAATTCTTTGGATATTATTAGTGCCGGTGCTATTTGAGACAAGTCAAATTCAGCAACCATACTGTGAAAGTACTATGAAAGTCAGCAGCCTCGTATAAGAAGGGTTATTAATTTTATTTTTATCTATTTGTTTTTCTAATTCACTTCTTCACTACGTTTTGACTCGTTTTACTTATGTATTTGGTACAATGGATTATGTTTCACATGAAAGTCAAATTCTTAGGGTATAATACATATGTGCTGATGCTATTTGAGGAATGAAATTTAAATTCAGCAACCATACTGAGAAAGAAATTTTTCAATTAAATTTTATTCTATTCTACCTCGAATAAGAGGGGTTCAGTTATATAAATTTTCATTCTCTCTATTCTGTAATTTCACCAAAAAGAATGATTTTTAGTGCCATCTATTCATTCATAGTCGCTTATATAATAAAGCTTAGACTTTTCCTTAGAGAATGATCTAAACTTGCTTTAAAATTGA